>NW_026732712.1:142500-188894 GCF_028476545.2 Physella acuta | reverse complement strand
CATCACGTCAGAAACTGCAGCGATATATGAAGAACTTTATACGGACTTTTGTTGAAAATAATATGTTAGATGTTTTAAATGTATAACCACAATGTTATTTAAAGAAGAAAAATAAAAATTAAGGCGTATTCGAATGTAGATAAACAGTATTATTTATGCAATCGGAAAAAGCATTTATTGATGTGAAAAAGAAACGCATAAAAACTGTGGACGTCACTAATGTTTATATACATTAAACTAATGACGTCAACTGCCGTGTTTACAATAAAAAGAAATGAACTATTACTATTTCATTCAAATTTGATTTAGATCTACGTACACTATGAAATGTATACAATACAATTTTTCCGGCCTAAACTCATAAAAATTTTTTTAATTTTATTTGGATTCTAGATCTAGAGATTCTAGATCTAGACTAAATCTAAATATACGCAATAACTAGACGTAGACGCTAAGATCTAGATTTAGACTCTAACTTCTCTAAAATCTATTCCAAAAATAAATTTCTATATTAGGACTAAACTATTTCATGACTTATTTATTTTATACAAAATCTTTGTTTGGAACTAGCTAATTTGGGATAAAAAAATAAATTTGAAAGAATAGGCATATTCGCGTAAGTTAAGATTTTAAAATACGTGTTTTCATTCTCCATATTTTATAAGGTGCCTGAATAGCGGAGATGTTAGTGTACTACAGGGGTTCCCAAACCTTTTTTACTCTAGAGCACATTCTAAAATATCGGTAGGGTGGCGGGCACCAACTATTTTAAATCGACAAACTCCATCCAGAGGCGTACAAAACTTTCGATTTGCACCTCCCCCCTTAAACTTTTGATTTGCACCACCCCCCCCCCCCAAACTTTCGATTCGCACCCCCCCCCCCCCCTCAATTTTTTGTTCAATTTGCCCCCCCCCCCCCTCAATTTTTTGATTTGCACCCCCCCCCCTTTCCTTAAACTTTCGATTTCCATCCCCTTCAACCTTTCAATAATGTTTATAAAAAAAAATTCTGTCTCTGTCGAATATGAGAGGCGGGCACATACGAATCGTTCGGCGGGCGCCATGGCGCCCGCGGGCACGGGGTTGGGAACCCCTGGTGTACTATAAGCCACGCAGGGTGGTGCAGGTTCGAGACACACCAAGTCAACTTGGTTAATGTATTTTTTTTTTAATATGCTCGGGCTAAACTTAAAAACAAATTCTATTAGGATTCTAGATCTAGATCTAGATTGTCGGGTGTCCGATATGGCACTTCCCGGCGCCGCAGGCGCTTCAAATTTGGCAGGATCTTGCCTTGGGGCGACAGAACACGGGGGTCGGTTGGCCGAAGGGTCTACGATGAGGGGGTCAAAACTGACCTCGACTGACCGGTGCCTTATATGAGCTATAAATCGAAAAAAGAATGTCCACGGAGGAACCTCTTCATAACTCCTGAGGTCGTAGACCGGCCCTCGGGCGAATTAATTAAGCATTCAAATTCTCAATGTTTTCGAAAGCCTAAGCGAAGCTGGGCAGCATGCCTAGTAGAAAAGAATATGTCAACAACTATTTATGAAAACTTTTACATGTCACAAAATTGATAATTTAGTATGGCTAAAGTTTTCAATTCAAGCTAGATATCCTTTACAATTTATGCATTTATAAATTATAGCAATACAAACAGTGTTTGCACATAAATAAACAATAACCTTTTAAAACTAAAGAACAATTATATACATTACATTTTGTATTATTGTTGAACTTGCTATTAATGATTTTTTTAAAATTGAGTTGGTTATCTCCCCTGATCATTTAAAATGGGTTACAAATTGAAAGTGATCAAAAGAAACTAATATAACAATTTCGTAGATATTCCTCATAATTTAAAATAAAATAGTTTTGTCGTAATGTTCTTAGCTATTATTAAAAATAACTTGATATTTTGATGACCGGTATTTTTATTTCTTTAGTTTTTTTTTTTTGTGTAGTTTTTATTGTCCAAATTTTTTGGTGTATAGTTTTTTTTTTTGCACACATCGTTTTAAATTAAGTAGATTATTGGTCTAGATCAGAGGCGTAGCGACCCTTCCCGGCGCCCGGGGGACAAACTTTCGATTTGCACCCCCCCTCGAACTTTTCATTTGCCCCCCCCCCACCTCAAACTTTCGATTTACACCCCCCCCCCCTCTAACTTTCCATTTGCACCACCCCCTCAAACTTTCAATTTGGTCGGCGCCCGGGGACATATGTCCCCCCCCCCCCCTCGCTACGCCTCTGGTCTAGATAAATGTATGCTCTTTTTAAAGACCTGTTTTCAGAGGCGTAGCTACACACACACACACTCTCTCTCTCACACACACACACACACACAGAAGTTAAACTTAACCGGAATACCGATGTACCGAATTGAGGTTTGACCGAATGAGACGACTAGACAAAAGGCAACTCTCCGTAATGTTACATCTTCAATGACTGACGATTGAAGCAAAGAAAGAAATCGTCATCATTGAGTCAATAAATAGCCAAAATAAGAATTTCAGTACCGTTCCCACACACACATGAACAGGTCAATTACAACCTAATAGTAAACACGATACTTGTGTAGGGGAAACTATTCTTTTCATATTTTAAAAAAGAAGAACGTTTCGATTGTCTACCCCAGACTGAAGAATTCAACACTTAAATTTCTCTGCTATATCGGCTGAAGATTAGAATGTGTGATTATCCAAAAAAAACTGATACATAATTTTAAAAGTTGTCTCGGGCTAGGTCGGTAAAGAAGATGCCTATCCTGTCCTGCGTAGATTTTGTCTAAATATTGTCTAGATATTGTCGTCTTCCATGACGTGCTCAATTCTACCATACCGACGATCTATGTCTAGTTGTTTTGCATTAAGGGCACACCTTCTTACGTCCATTGAGCTGGAGTAATAGGATGTGCAACTCTCTGCCTATCTCTACTTCGAGGCAGAGGCGTAGCGAGGGAGGGGGGGGGGGGGGGGGCGGGGGGGGGTACATAAGTCCTTAGGGGCGCAAAAATGGGCTGGAAAAACAAATTGAAAGTTTTAGGGGGGGTGCAAATTGAAAGTTTGAGGGGAGGGGTGCAAATTGAAAGTTTGTCCCCCGGGCGCCGGGAAGGGTCGCCACGCCTCTGCTTCGAGGTGGTGAGGTAGTTCTTCCGGGGTTGTTGCTGAGCATAAATCTTCGGCTCACTGGTCTCTTTTTGGAGAAGTTTGAAACCGTAGTCACAAGTTTTTCCTGGCATATGGATGCTTTCTATTATTTCTGAGGCTGTTTTGTTTACTGAACGTGGGTGGCACCCATTTCAAAATGCCTATTTGACTATTTCTTTTAACATCTTGGAGCTGCATGCTCAAACACAGGTGCGAATTTTTTTTTGCGATTTCTCGCATATTTAAGCTTTTAAAAAGTTCTTTGGACAGAATAGGTGTGTACCATTCGTTTGGTTTTCCTCGATTTTTCAAAATTTGCCTTTGGGTAATACCAAGTACCCGCATGAGCATTTATTCCAGGATTATTTCGTCAAACTTTGATGATCTTTTGCCTTTTACTTTAATTCAGAGTGTTTGTTTCAAGTGGGTGCCCATATTTATCTTAAGGTGCTTAACTAATGTCTTCCTGTACTCACTTTGAATTAGTTCGTTGATAACCCCAGTGGCGTAGCGAAGTCAGGTGTCACCCGGTGCGGCACTTAATGGTGTCACCCCACAGAGGCGTAGCGACCCTTCCCGGGGACAAACTTTAAAATTTTCGATATGCACCCCCCCCCCTAAACTTTCCATTTGCATCCCCCCCCCCCCCTCCTCAAACATTCGATGTGCACCCCCTCAAGTTTTTCACTATATATTTTGCTATTTTTTTGCCTTGGTTCACACCCCCCCCCCTAAATGGTGTCTCCCAGTGCGGTCCGCACCTCCCCCCTAGCTACGCCTCTGGATAACCCTTACTGGGCTGGTTCAGATATAGTTCAAAATATCTCGAAAAACAACCAATATGTAATCGTGTACATTGTGGTAATGATGATAAAGCAAGTGAATTATTTTCTTTAGCATAATTTAATATTCATGCTTGTTTGATAAAAACTAAAACTTATCACCACTTCTCAATTAAAGTAATTAGATGTCTTTATTCCGGGTCTTATTAATGGCAGCATATTTGGTTTAACAGGTGTCAATATTTTATGCACAACTCTCTTGCATGTTTCTGTTCATATAGCAATTAATTGCAGAGGCGTAGCGACCCTTCCCGGCGCCCGGGGACATACTTCCAATTTGGCGCCCCCTCGAGAGCAAATTTTCGATTTGCACCCCCCCCCCTCGAACTTTTCATTTGCACCCCCCCCCCCTCAAACTTTCGATTTGCACCCCCCCCCTCGAACTTTTCATTTGCACCCCCCCCCCCCTCAAACTTTCGATTTGCACCCCCCCTCGAACTTTTCATTTGCACCCCCCCCCCCTCAAACTTTCAATTTGGCGCCCCCCCTAAGGTCGGCGCCCGGGGACATATGTCCCCCCCCGCCCCCCCCCTCGCTACGCTACTGATTAATTGTACAGTAATGTCAGTTCCATATCATCTGCCAGTTTCAATGCAAGTGGGACAAATTATTGAAAGCCCGAATACTTATCCTCTATTTGGAACCAGTTTTTCATGTATATTAAATTAATTTTAATATCAACACTATCACACACCACTGATTGTAAGAAAACTTTAACACATATACAACTTGATATTTTGGTATGACTAAGCTTTTCTAATGAAACTAGATTGCCTTAATAATTTTTGCTTATATAAATTATAGCAAGCCAACAGTATTTACACATAACTGAACAATAATCTTTAATACAATAATATTTATAATTATAATCTTTAATAATTTAAGAAAAATGATGCAAGTTAATTTTTTTTATATTTTGAAGTTGTTGTTAACTCTTTTTAAACACAATTTGAGTTGACTGTCTCCCCTAATACTGAAAAATTATGTGAAAGAGATTAAAAGAAACTAATTTAACAATTCCGTAGGTATGATTATAATTTAAAATAAAGTAGTTTAGAAATAATGTTATTTAACTTTACAATTGTTAAAAATCTCTTGATATTTTAAATGACCAGTATTTTTTTTCTTTATTTGCTTTTGAGTAGTTTATATTGTTTAAAATTTTTGCAGAATAGTTATTTCTTGCCTACATATTTTATAGGAGAATAAAATCTCTTAGAAAAAAGAATTGCACACCAAGTGAACGCCAAAAAAATGTGCATAACAGTGCGCAATATTATTAGTACTTTATAAATTTACATTAGTTTTTAGAGAAATCAGAGATAGCTTAAATTACTACTTCCGATCAACGGAAATTACTCACAATTTGACAGGAGGTAGAGAATTAGATCTTTTAACTCGTGTGAACTATCATTTATCTATCTGAAATAGTACTCAAGTTGTAGGCTTTTAAAAAATTTAAAGTAGAAAAAGTACCACTTCCGGTTATCGGAAATCGCTTAAAAGTTTATACGGATCTACAATTTTGATAAAATACTTATATACAAAATTTCCTCAACCTAGCTGTAACGGTACTCAAGTTATCGTGTTTACAGACACACACACACACATACACACACAGAGACTTACGGACGAGACTCAGGGAGGTGTAAAACGTCGAGATTTACAAAAATCTTGATTTTTTTCTTTTGCACGATTACAAGACTTTATGAGAAAGTGAAAGACCTGAAAATGCAACCGTGTAGGCTTTACAAGGTAACAATATTAATATTTGAATTTTTCATTTATTAACATTAAATTTATTTAGTATAGGCACGGTTTTAGTTTTTAATCTGGATTTAATAATTTTTTCTAGTTTTATAGAATTATAACAAACTGCACGTTTGTCTAAACAATTTAAATTGTTTGTTTTAAATAAAGAAAATATATGATTCAAATAAAATAGTTTTTCATTGCAATCGTTTTATTTACGTTCAATAACTTTCTTTAAAACATGTGTATTTGTTGTCTCCCCTGACTGTATTAAATTTACAAATCAGGCGTATAGATAAGAAACTAATATTATTATTATAAAATCGAACTATTCATAAAACATGCTATAATAGTATTTAAAGATGTTAAACAATAATGTAATTTATATTTTTTTTGTATTATTGAATATTGGTGTTAATGTATCAATTAATGTAACTTAAAATGATTTATTTATAAATGTATTATGGATGTGTAATAGGGGCACCACATTGTTACGTATTATTATTGGTGTCTTGAGCGTATGCTACCCGTAGTTGTTTTTGAATATTATTAGGCGAGGGGATCTTTTCCGTAATCCAAGTTATAATGTTTGACCAAGGTATGCTTAGGCTGCAACCTATTTTAGAGAGAAAACTCAGAAATTAACCAATTTGCTTTTGGTAGCAAATCCAGATAGAAAAGAAAACTGATATTGGTGTCAACGGGGTGGGGGGGGGGGGGGGGGGGGGGGGGGCGGGGGGTCGGCGTGGTGGGGTCGAGTCGGTAAAGCTCACGGTTGCTAAACCGAAAAGTCTCGAGTTCGAACCCTCGGGCAGATGAGGCTCGTTAGCTGGGGACAGCCACTCTTCTGGGAGAGACAACTCCAAAATCAAACAACTGCTGCCTTGTAGTTTGTTCTTGGTTGGACAAAGGCTATGGAAGCAAATCCAAAGAGAAAAGTAGGCTGAAATCGGAGTCAATGGCCTCAATGGCGCAAAACCAATCCTTAATTGTGATGGAAGCATGGTCGAGTCGGCAAAGATCATGGTTGATAAATTCGAAAAAAAAAAGTCTCGAGTTCAAACCCTCTGGCAGGCTCGATCCCTCCCAACACTAAAACTTAAGAACGAAGAAGAGAAGAAGAAGAAGGTGTCAACGGACCATACTGTGCATGACATGTTTGACACGAAATGCTTATTTGTGTTGGATGCAATCCTCTCAAATAATACATTTAAGAACGAAGGAGAAGACGAATTGAACATTGCCCAGCCTACAGTTTGCACTGAAAACCAAACCAAACTCCCCTTAACACCACAACTATACTCGAGTAAATTAAGGGGCTTCATAGTTTTCAACTTATTTTGTAAGGGAAGCTACTCGTTTAAATTTTGTAAAGTAGTAATTTGAGGTTATCTTCCTTCTACTAGTCTACTATTTAAATTTACTATAAAGAAAAGCGTGGGCCACTTTAGTATCTATTGGAAATCTTTACTAATATTTAGGAAGAGACCCACGCTTTTCTTTATAGTAATTTAAATAGTAGTCTTTAATTTATTTTTTCCCTTTTATGCATTTTTACATAAAAGCTTGTTATTAAAACGTTTTTATGATTTTTTTTTAAAAGAACTTTACATGTTTTATTTATAACAGAGTTACATGACTAAATTATTTTTAAGAAATAAAGTGTCTATACATATCATCATCATCATTATATTCCATTGGTGCACGAAGCATCATCAAGAAAGCCTTAGTTCGCCATGTCCAAAATCAAACAACTGTTGCCTTACAGTTTGTTCATGTTTGGACAAAGGCTATGGAAGCAAATCCAAAAAGAAAAGCAGGCTGAAATCGGAGTCAAGGCCTCAATGGCGCATAACCAGTTGACACGTATCCTTAATTGTGTTGGAGGGGGATCCCTAAAACAAAATAGCTTTTATTTTTTTTTTTAATCTTAACATAAATTCACGAAAAATAGATTTAATGAGATGTCGGGGTGTTATATATTTAAAACGTGTGTACAACGTGTATTCGCGTAATGCAATATTATCGATCAATATCATTTGTACATTTTCTTTTAATAAGAAAAAATATTTAAAAAATAAAAATGAAATTTGGCAATGTTGTCACACCACAGAAGCAATCAATTAAAAGATTACAATATAAAAATTCGTACTAATCTGCAATTTACGAAATCGGAATATAATTCTATAATTGTAAAATGTAATTATATTTCAATTACGTAAAATTGTTTTTTAAAAACTTTAGGCAATTTCGATAGCGTGCGTTTCTTTGTATAAAGAGTATACATACTTGTTATAAATTTTTTATCCCTATAAACTAAGGGACATAGTTCAAGAAAATCAACTTCTGGTAACCTTTAAGTTGTTGCTTAATATGGTAACTAATTTTTTTTTTAAATGTGTATAAAAGTAAATTAATAAATGTTCACCGATGGTTATAAATTCCAGCCTGTATATACCCATTGATCGCTCAGCCATAAACATCTATCGGGATAGATCCTTACATAAATTATTACATTCCAAGGTATTAAATTACTGCTGTTTTTACTATAATAAATAACCGATGTAGGCTCATCTGTAATCTTAAAGTTTATTTGCAAGTAAGCTTTTAAGCGACGATGAAGGATTTTGATGTGAATGTAGAATTCGGCAAAATAAATTATCTCCCATTAATAATTTAATTAAGAAAATTGAATTCAAGGGAAACTACTTTAAAACAAATAGGTAAAATAATCATGCAGAACTAAAACATGAATTAAAAACACAATACAGGAAGATAAATTTTATTACATCAAATATATATAGTCATTATATTATATTTAATACGAAACATATCAAAATAAATTCGATAACTTTTATACTACTTAACACAACATGTCGATCAAACATTTAACACATTTTCTTTAATGAAGGATCAGTTTATGTAAATAAGATTACTTTCAAACAAAATCAGCGTTCCTAGTATTGTTTTCTCTATTTCTGGATCCCTAATAATGAAGGGACGACCAATTTAAACATTGTAATACATGTCCATATTGATATACTGTTAAATAGTTTTCAGCTATTTTATAGAAATTCAATATAAACTTAAGTTGGACCTTATGGCAATGTTTGTAATTATGAATCGACAACGTATTTGTTGGGTAGACTATTGTTTTCGTGATCAAATATGATTGTAATCTTCTTCTTTTTCTTCGTTCTTAATTTTTGGTGTTGGAAGGGATCGAGCCCTATCTGACAGAGGTTTTGAACTCGAATTTATCAACTATGAGCTTTTTGCCGACTCGACCACGCCTCCATCACAATTAAGGATTACGTGTCAACTGGTAATGCGCTATTGAGGCCATTGACTCCTATTTTAGCCTGCTTTTCTTTTTGGATTAGCTTCCATAGCCTTTATCCAACCAAGAACAAACTACAAGGCAGCAGTTGTTTGATTTTGGAGTTGTCTCTCCTAGAAGAATGGCTGTCCCCAGCTAACGAGTCTCATCTGCCCGAGGGTTCGAACTCGAGACTTCTCGGTTTAGCAACCATGAGCTTTACCGACTCGACCACGCCGTATTGATCCAGCCCTAATTCTCTATCAAAACCTCAGCTTAAGCCTTGTATTTTATCGACTACTTAATATCCCTGACATTACGGAAATCAATTAGGACATCATTTCTAAAAACCAGCTAGTTGAAAAAAAAAAGATCAATATCGTAATTGATATTGTCACACCGATATCTGATGCTGGGTACAACATCAGCTAGTTAATGTGTCCCACGTCAAACGATGCTGGCTCTAATGGGCTTAACTGTCGTGTGTGTGAGAAAAGCTCCAGGTTATCGCCATATGCTGGTGAGTGATGTTTACCTGAGTATACAAACGTGTCGCTGAATGAGTACCTAATGCAATGGGATTAGTCGAATCGTGTGTTTAGATGTTAGTTAAGTAATCTATACATTTATAGCTTTAATTATTTTATTTATTTTCTATTTTTTTTGGACGTATAGTTTGATACTGCTATGCATATATATATATATATATATATATATATATATATATATATATATATATATATATATATATATATATATATATATATATATATACTGCTATCTATAATTTTGAAATATTTAAACTTTCTTGATTGCATTTAGTCAATTAGGATAATTTTCGAGTTTAATGAAATGCATTAGTGATTAGTGGTGCCCCTAGTTGTATGTCACACTGGGCCGAGATCGCCATATTGGTGACCATCGTTGTCTGCTGTTTGCTGTTCTGCGTGCTGTGCTGCTGTTGTTTTTGCTGCTCCTGCGGATACAATTACAGCTGCTGTCGTTGCTGTTGGTTGACTAATCGTAAAAAAGAAAACATCTAACACAGGCATGTAAAGTTTATCTCTAACAGGTGGATGAATATTCGTGAATTGGAAAGTCAGTTTCTTACCCATTCTTCATAAGCATATGTTTACGAATAAATAAAAATGTCTTTCTTTCTTTAACAATGAAATATTTTTTTCGGTTTTTAAGAATACTAATATAATTAAAAATATATACCATATAGTGCAAAAGACTATAATTGTATTTGAAGCCATCCAATATTCCTAGAAAAAATACATTTTTTTTTCGGTATTTTGGAATACTAATATAATCTATATATATAATTCTCTTCTTCGAGCCGTTAGAAAACAAGCTGCAAACGCTCTCCCTACCTCCCCACCCCTACATGGTTTTAGTGAGCTGTGTTCACTCTAAATGATTACAAGCAGAGCCAACGATTTTAAACGTAGGGGGGGGGGGGGGAGGAGGGGGGGAGGGAAGGAAGGGGGGGGGGGGTTATGGTCCTTAACGAGCTACTTATAGTGTTTTAAAGAAATATTTTCAGTGTCAGCGTTGGTACTGTCGAATTCACAAATTATGAATTATTGAAAATTAGAAACAACTAAATAGCGGCGTATGTTATGCCGCGGGCCGGCTCGTTTTAAATATTTGCCATATATGGCTAAAACTACACTTGTATTTGAAGCCGTCCATTATTCCTAGAGATAATAGTGGGGTTTTTTCGGTATTTAGGAATACTAATAAAATTTTAAATATTTGCCATATAAGGATAAAACTACACTTGTATTTAAAGCCATTCATTAGCCCTAGGGATAATAGTGGGTTTTTTTCCGTACATATGAATACTAGTATCATTAAAAAAAAATATGCCATATAAGGCTAAGACTATACTTGTATTTGAAGCCATCCATTAGTCCAAGAGATATTATCATTACACCACGATGTCCGAGGTGAGGTCTACAACGGTCATCTCTCAGCTGGAGGTGAAGGTCAGCAAATGTCCACAGCAGGAGGCTCTTGTGTTTTATGACGTCGACCTCCACAGGTGTAGCTTGACTTACCTGGAGTTGTACACGCTATCGGCCAGGTAAGTGTTCATAGAGCTGGTGCGCGGACCTTTGACCACAGGTGCTTTGACCATAGGGGGTTTGACCATAAGGGGTTTGACCACAGCGGAGCTTTGACCATAGGGGTTTTGACCATAGGCGGTTTGACCACAGCTGTGCTTTGACCATAGCGGTGCTTTGACCGTAGGGGGTTTGATCATAGGGCTTTGACCATAGGGGGTTTGACCACGTGTGTTTTCTCAGCAGAGGGTCTTTGATCACAGGTGGTCTATCAACTGGTGTTTGATCACAAGCGCTGTGTCCGGCTTTTCACCAGCATTATATATATATCAGAGGTGTAGCGACCCTTGCCGGCGCGGGGAAAAATTTTCGATTTGCACCCCCCTCTTTACTTTCGTTTTTTGCCCCCCCCCCCTCTCAGCTTTAGCTTCGATTTGCATATATATATATATATATATATATATATATATATATATATATATATATATATATATATATATATATATATATATTGCAACTTAAAACTGTTTTCTTAACATCATTTACGTATTTAATATTCATTCCCAATCGCTGAAAACTCAGGTTAATCACATTGTTTATAAATCAATACTGAACTTGAAATATGTAACACTCCCTTCCTCACATTTGTCTCCCATCAATTTGAGTACTGCATGTGAGGTAGGATGGTATTTTCTACCGAGAAACTGTTATCCTTTTGATGCCTTTGTTTATGCATTTTCCACATATTATCCTTGTAATATTTATAATATAATTTTTCTTTACTCCCTAAATTGATTTCAGCTCTAAATATAAGCCAATATTCACTCAACTAACTCCACCGAAAAAGTACTTTTGTATTTTGTATTTTTTTTTTAAACTTGTAATATTTATAGTATTATTTTTTTTTTATAAAAACGTTATTTCAATAAGCCCATACACCATAAATCCACCCTACCGAAAATTACAGAAAAAATGCCCTTCTATTTTCAGATCGTTAAATCATTATTTTATTAACCTTTTGCATTTTCTGGTTAAAAAAATCAATTTTAATTGGACGATCTAGTTGTTTTTTTTTTTTTTTTTTTTTTTTTTTTTTTCACTTTTTTTTTTCGCCTCAGACTCGTAATTTATAGCGTCAGTTGTGTCTTCGCTTTAGTATTTCAGTTTTCATCATCGGCTTGTGAGGACTGATACAGATTTACAATAGTAATATTTCTTTCTTACTTGTAGCCTGCTTTCATTCATTTAAGATGGTTTACTTATACATAGATCTAATACAAAACGTCTAAATATAAATAAAAAAAATAAAAGATAAAAAATAACCTGAAACTGAAAATGCAAATGTGTAATTAAATGATGATTCAAGGGATTTTTTTTCTCGGCGTGCGTGGTGGGCTGAGGAGGGGGGAGGGTGTGGAATTTGGGTTTTTAAGTAGAGCTGAAAAAATAAATTGGGATTACCGAGAATTAAAATGATACAAGTTTTAAGCAATTGGAAAAGTTATTACAATGAGACACATCAAAGCAAACATTCTTCCCGTTCAAACATATAAACGATCTAGTATTTGAATTCTTTTTTTATTTAATTAAATACGTTTCAACAACACTTCATTTGTGTGAGTTCTATTAGTCTGTTTTGAAATTTTCTGTTTTAATGGCTGACATAATGCTTCTCTAGTATTTGAATTCTAAATAGAAAGAAAGTATTACCGTTGCTAATATTTATGAATGACCTATTTAAATAAAAATTACCAATCATTACGTTTTAGGATATGAGTATAGCAAACTTTTCGCTTAAGTTTTATTCTACCCACAACTCAAATTTTCCAATTGTTTTTTCTTAAACGCTATTTTGCTTATAGAAATTTAAAATTCTATTATTAAACCAATCATAAACGACGTCCAAAACTTATTACTTTTTTAATATTAAAATTCCCCTTGATTTTTACGATTATTAGAACATTTTTCTAGTCTGTCTCCCTTGGTAGAGTATTAATTTAAAAATGGGAAGTAACTAAGAAAACTAACATTCAATGATACACAATTGAACCATCTTTGCAACATTTCAAACAATCTGTCAAATATTATTAAAAAAATAAATTATGTAATTAATTATTAAACTGATTCTTTTATCTTAAAACTATTTTCTAAACATCATTTCCATATTTAATATGCATGCTCAACTGCTTAAGGTTAGAATTTCTTAAGCAAACCAGTTTCATGAAACTTGTTCTGTGAAGTAAATGTGCATTGATACATTAGCACTGAGTGTGATTGGTTCCATTTGGGTGCGAATAAAATTTACTTTGAAACACTAGCAATGAGTGTGAGAGCAACTTGTGTTCTGTCAGGTTCTCGAAACTTCTGCGTGACGCAGGTCTACAGAGAGGCGAGTACGTCTTGAGCACGCTTGACGTCTGCCCCGAGGCGGCTGTGGCGACGATGGGGGTGCTGATGGCGGGGGGCGTCAACGTGGCGGTGGAGGTGTTTATGGCCAGTGGGGACACATTTTACGACGTAGTGCAAAGGTAAGTTGGTGTAATGCAAAGGTAAGCTAATGTAGTGCAAAGGTAAGTTGGTGTAGGAGTATAGGTAAGTTGGTGTAGGAGTATAGGTAAGTTGGTGTAGGAGTATAGGTAAGTTGGTGTAGGAGTATAGGTAAGTTGGTGTAGGAGTATAGGTAAGTTGGTGTAGGAGTATAGGTAAGTTGATGTAGGAGTATAGGTAAGTTGGTGTAGGAGTATAGGTAAGTTGGTGTAGGAGTATAGGTAAGTTGGTGTAGGAGTATAGGTAAGTTGGTGTAGGAGTATAGGTAAGTTGGTGTAGGAGTATAGGTAAGTTGGTGTAGGAGTATAGGTAAGTTGGTGTAGGAGTATAGGTAAGTTGGTGTTGGAGTATAGGTAAGTTGGTGTAGGAGTATAGGTAAGTTGGTGTAGGAGTATAGGTAAGTTGGTGTAGGAGTATAGGTAAGTTGGTGTAGGAGTATAGGTAAGTTGGTGTAGCAGTATAGGTAAGTTGGTGTAGCAGTATAGGTAAGTTGGTGTAGGAGTATAGGTAAGTTGGTGTAGGAGTATAGGTAAGTTGGTGTAGGAGTATAGGTAAGTTGGTGTAGGAGTATAGGTAAGTTGGTGTAGGAGTATAGGTAAGTTGGTGTAGGAGTATAGGTAAGTTGGTGTAGGAGTATAGGTAAGTTGGTGTAGGAGTATAGGTAAGTTGGTGTAGGAGTATAGGTAAGTTGGTGTAGGAGTATAGGTAAGTTGGTGTAGGAGTATAGGTAAGTTGGTGTAGGAGTATAGGTAAGTTGGTGTAGGAGTATAGGTAAGTTGGTGTAGGAGTATAGGTAAGTTGGTGTAGCAGTATAGGTAAGTTGGTGTAGCAGTATAGGTAAGTTGGTGTAGGAGTATAGGTAAATAGGTGTAGGAGTATAGGTAAGTTGGTGTAGGAGTATAGGTAAGTTGGTGTAGGAGTATAGGTAAGTTGGTGTAGGAGTATAGGTAAGTTGGTGTAGGAGTATAGATAAGTTGGTGTAGGAGTATAGGTAAGTTGGTGTAGGAGTATAGGTAAGTTGGTGTAGGAGTATAGGTAAGTTGGTGTAGGAGTATAGGTAAGTCAATGTAGTGAAAATGTAAGCTGGTGTAGGAGTATAGGTAAGTTTTTGTAGGTGTATAAGAAAGTTGGTGTAGGAGTATAGGTAAGTTGGTGTAGGAGTATATGTAAGTTGGTGTAGGAGTATAGGTAAGTCGTGTAGGAGTATAGGTAAGTTGGTGTAGGAGTATAGGTAAGTTGGTGTAGGAGTATAGGTAAGTTGGCGTAGGAGTGTAGGTAAGTTGGCGTAGGAGTGTAGGTAAGTTGGTGTAGGAGTATAGGTACAGCGGTGTAGTAGTACACCAAAGCTAATGCAGGTGTATAGGTAAGTCGATGTATGAGTGAAGGTATACCGACATTTGAGTAAAGGTGTGCCGATGTAGGAGCAAAGGTAAGATTATGTAAGCTTTAAGGTAAGCCGATGTAGGGACAGAGATACTTCGATTTTGACGTAGATGCAACGTTACGTCTATTAAACTTCCTAAACGTGTAGGAATGAGTTTTCATGAATATATTACAGAACCAAGGCCAGGTATATTATCGCCTCAACCTCGGATCAAGATTTAAACTGGAAGTTAATTGAGAGCAACTTCTCGTCTAGTGGCGACGACCTTATTGCGCATGTCAAAAAGAACGCGACCAACTTGAACTTCCTGGAAAAGGCGTTTATCGTCAGGAGGTCAGGTGAGTTGGGTTAGAAGTTTTCTCAGGTAGCCCATTCCTTGACCACAGTTCACTATTAACTGGGTTAGAAGTTTTCTCAGGTAGTCCAGTCCTTGACCACAGTTCACTATTAACTGGGTTAGAAGTTTTCTCAGGTAGCCCATTCCTTGACCACAGTTCACTATTAACTGGGTTAGAAGTTTTCTCAGGTAACCCATTCCTTGACCACAGTTCACTACTAACTGGTGTAGAAGTTTTCTCAGGTAACCCAGTCCTAGACCACAGTTCACTATTAACTGGGTTAGAAGTTTTCTCAGGTAGTCCAGTCCTTGACCACAGTTCCCTACTAACTGGTGTAGAAGTTTTCTCAGGTAGTCCAGTCCTTGACCACAGTTCACTATTAACTGGGTTAGAAGTTTTCTCAGGTAGCCCATTCCTTGACCACAGTTCACTATTAACTGGGTTAGAAGTTTTCTCAGGTAGTCCAGTCCTTGACCACAGTTCACTACTAATTGGTGTAGAAGTTTTCTCAGGTAACCCAGTCCTAGACCACAGTTCACTATTAACTGGGTTAGAAGTTTTCTCAGGTAACCCATTCCTTGACCACAGTTCACTACTAACTGGTGTAGAAGTTTTCTCAGGTAACCCAGTCCTAGACCACAGTTCACTATTAACTGGGTTAGAAGTTTTCTCAGGTAACCCATTCCTTGACCACAGTTCACTACTAACTGGTGTAGAAGTTTTCTCAGGTAGCCCATTCCTTGACCACAGTTCCCTACTAACTGGTGTAGAAGTTTTCTCAGGTAACCCAGTCCTAGACCACAGTTCACTATTAACTGGGTTAGAAGTTTTCTCAGGTAACCCATTCCTTGACCACAGTTCACTACTAACTGGTGTAGAAGTTTTCTCAGGTAACCCAGTCCTAGACCACAGTTCACTATTAACTGGGTTAGAAGTTTTCTCAGGTAACCCATTCCTTGACCACAGTTCACTACTAACTGGTGTAGAAGTTTTCTCAGGTAGCCCATTCCTTGACCACAGTTCCCTACTAACTGGTGTAGAAGTTTTCTCAGGTAACCCAGTCCTAGACCACAGTTCACTATTAACTGGGTTAGAAGTTTTCTCAGGTAGCCCAAACATAGTGACCACAGTTTACTATTAACCGTCGACGAATGTCCTTATTGTTTTCATGCTTAATAAGAACTCAATGTGTAGAGTCGTATCGAATAAAATTACACTAGCAAAATAGATTTTTATATAAACCGCCATCTAAAGCGTTTCATTTGTAATTTTATTGTATATTCGAAATATGACTCCTTGAGATATTTTTCACTAGCTTGAAATATAATACTAAAATATTCATATATATATATATATATATATATATATATATATATATATATATATATATATATATATATATATATATATATATATATATATATGTATATGTATGTATATGTATATATATATATATATACGAATCTAACCCTTTATTTATTTTGAAGATTCAAACATAAGTATTTCATGTGTGTATATAGTACTCAACATCAGTGGTTCTTAACCTGGGTTCGTACAAACCTCACGGATTCGGTGAGTCAGTCTTAGGCGTTCAGTGGAGGTCAAGACTCATGATTCACAATCGGAATTAGTGCGGGCTATAAAAGGATCCGGTGAATGTGAATTTGAAACCGGTGGGGTTCGGTACTTTCAAAAATGTCAAGAACCACTGTTCTAGATAAACGTTTAAAATTAAATCCAATTATTCAATTTCAGTTTATTTCAATTACAAGCATTCTTATATGTATATGTTCAAATTGGCTAACATCTGACGCAATATTATTTTTCTCACCTATCCACACCAGACAACACCAGTTCCAATCCAGGTTTTCTACAACACCTGAAATCTAGATCACAGGCGTATGTGGACCCGGATGTTGGACCCGGTGACCTGTGCATGGTGTTCTGTACAGCAAGTGCTCACTCGCTCGTCTGCATGGTGGGACACACCCACGGGGGGATCATCCAGGGTGCAGAGTCATGTAAGCGCTCAACCCGTCCCCCCACCCTCACTCTACACTCATATAGATGTATGTGTATTGGCAACGTTCTCTTATTTCTTAAAGTGGGAGTCGAAACAAAATATGTATTGGTTAATACTGAACATTTGTAGCAGTGTTTCTTCCAGGCATCTCCCCCCCCCCCCCGAACGAAATAGAAATGGAAATTTATAAAGAAAATGTATTCTTTTACCAGTGTTCACCAACCCAACCCCCAAATAAAATTTAGTCCGACCCCCCCCCCCGATAATATCACGTGCCCTCTACTCCCCCCCCCCCCCCCACCGCCCCCGGAGAAAAAAGAAACACTGATTTCTAGTTTCTTGGCAAGGGTGTTTGGTTGAAACTTTACTCATTTTCATAAATGAAGATCGTTTATGAGATACTTGTTAACACAGTTTATGTATTGATATTAAGTGTCTAACAGTGGACCAGTGGGAAAATCGGTAATTTTCTGTTACCCCTTTCCACCACCCCCCCCCCCCCCCCTGTCGTTAATGTCTATCCTTTTCACGTTAATTTATCGAACTGCTCTTTCAGTTAGGGACAACCTGAACGGTGCGCGGAACTTCCTCTACCCCTCACCCAACTCCTGGGTGTCCTCCACCCCCGGGGACTTCCTGGTGTGGGGCACCACCAGGGTCAGCCTGGACAGGTGGCGCCCGTCCACAGCACGGACCCAGCACGAGCTTTTGGCTGACGTCATCCAGCGCGAGACGATTGAGATGGCGTGGCTGGTCCCGGCGGACGCCCAGGCCGTCCTGGCGCATTGGTTGCCACGCCCCCTTCCCATGGTGCCTCACCTTATAACAGGTACTCACATTTTAACAGGTACTCACATTTTAACAGTTACTCACATTTTAACAGGTTGACACATTTTAATAGGTACTCACCTTTTAACAGGTACTCACATTTTAACAGGTACTCACATTTTAACAGTTACTCACATTTTAACAGGTTGACACATTTTAATAGGTACTCACCTTTTAACAGGTACTCACATTTTAACAGGTTGACACATTTTAATAGGTACTCACATTTTAATAGGTACTCACATTTTAACAGGTAGACACATTTTAACAGGTACTTACCTTATGACATCAATTCTTCTTTAGTATTTCTTTCTGAAATTTTTCTCTACATGCATTTTTTTTTAATTTCGCCCGCATGGCCGCCCCCTCCCCCCTCCTACAATATAGCCTGAAAAACGGCGCACTGTCAAAACGACCCCGTCAATAAGACCCCGACAAAACGGTTCCCCAACGAAACGGCACTGTCAAAAAAGCCCCGTCCAAAAGACCCCGACGTATTGACTCCCGTCAAATGGGCTCCCATCAAATTGACTCGAGACATTTATGCTCCGTACAAAACAACAAGGGGCACAGACATTTAGGCACACGACAAATCTGAAAAACACTCTGCTTATCGTACTATACGTACCTTATTAAAGATATATAGTTTCACAGGTCATAAAATGTAACCGCTCATTCAAATGTGTGTGTTTAATATATATATATATATATATATATATATATATATATATATATATATATATATATATATATATATATATATATATATATATATATATATATATATATATATATGTGTGTGTGTGTGTGTGTGTGTATATATATATATATTTATATATATATATATATATATATATATATATATATATATATATATATATATATATATATATATATATATATATATATATATGTATATGCATATATATATATATATATATATATATATATATATATATATATATATATATATATATATATATATATATATATATATATATATATATATATATATACATACTTATTTACTTATATTCATACATACCGGGCTATTATTGTCCTAACGTAACCCTGCTCCTCTTTGTTCAAATTTAAAGTGCTATTAAATTGTTTAGCGCCCTACAGAAATGAAACGTTTATAGAAAATCTCCAAAACCTAAACAGTTCTACCCCTGCAGGTGCCATGCCAATATCCCGGGCTGCTATCCTGCCGTTGATGCCAGCTTGTTCTCTGCTCACCATTCGTTACCTGGCCAGCGAGACCCAGGGCGTCAGTTTTAACAGCTTACGTCACGAGGGAGATTTCCCAGACTTTGATACCGGCGTTTTAGAGCCAGGTTCGTTTGTAGTTTTATGGGAAATGAGTGACGTTTTAAATATTTATTGTTCTTGGGGTGTGTGTGAAGGGTACAGAAATGAAGATTTAAGTTTATTTATGTCTTTAAGCTAAGTGAATTAGCAGGAATTGTATTTATTCCGTTGGAAATTGAAAGCACAATTATAATTTTTCGAATGTTTTTTAAATGGAAATTAAGTAAGTTTCAAATTTTTATATTTTTTTTTACTAAAGTTCACTTGAAATAATAGTCGTTGTAATAATATCGGGGCATGGCATCACTTGCTTTAATACTCGAGGAACTACAACAGTCCTTAACATCATTTTAGGGTGATGCACATTTTTAGATTGATTCGATATGAGAGGTTGTGAATTGGGCAGGATTTAAACTAGATTAGGCCCTTAGCTGATTTTTTTTGGGCTCCTTACAAGATGTTATTTACCAGTGCCGAATATTTGCTGTTTTTTTTTAAATATTTTTTTCAAATTAAAAAATGTGTATCATTGTTTAAATAGGCCTACATTAATGGCGACATGTTGTCCACCATGGTTTAAAGAATATACTTTTAGGGGATCCCCAAGAAAATGAGGGTCCTTAGCTACATCTTGTATAGCTTATCCTTTACTGGCTGTGTATAAAAGGTTTAAATTTGAAAGCCTAACCCGCAGTTATTTAAGTTTTGACTTGTCTTTTTGGGCATGTTACAATCTACATTGTAAGATTCAACAGGCTTATACCCTCTTCTAGCCTGTTAGATGTATTACAATTTAAGGTTTAAAACCATTCAAAAATATTTAAAGCGCCATTTTTTTTAAATTATTAAAATATAGTAAAAAGTTAAAACAATAGCCCGTGTATAAAAACTGTTGAATGTTTTAAAATACTATTAGAATAACTCCAAGTCTAACGTTTAAGTTCGTTGTTGTTGTGTTGTTGTTTTTTTCTCATAAATATCCTTTTAATAACTGTTCCAACTTTTACACTTCAAGGCGTGGAGATTCAAGTCATAGACGAGGATGGTACAGTTCTTGGTTCGGGACAACAAGGCAAGTTGAAATAATTCAGGATTTCTAGCGACATTTGAATGCTGAAAATTTATGAAAATTTACCTCGAAGTGTAATGTATTTCCGATCATTCTAACAACAAACTATTGGTGATAAATTGTCTAAAGGACAAGAAATATGTTAATGCTTTCAGAAAATAGAAATTCAGCGAGATTTACATGAAGTAAAATAATAAAATAAGTCTGGCAATTAAAGGGTAAAATGTGTAGAGTTTAATCGATAATTTCACTTTGTTATTGAAGCGGATTCTGCGGTCAGCATCAAGATCAGCCGACTTGAAAATTGGGTACCCTTTAGAGCTAGGTGGTCATGGTGTATGGAACTAAACTCATAATTTTCTAGGCATACATTGTGCACCATTAAACGCACAATTTGGGCTAGTAATGACACTACATAAGTAAAACAAATTTTAGTTCCCGAGACGGAATTAAACATGGTTACAGTAGCTTTCAATCACACAAAATAGAAATCTAAGTCACATCATCATTCTCTTTTCCCGTTCGTCTTAAAAAAAAACATGGGCCAAATGAAGTAGAGTTCATTTGTTTCAGTGACCTTGGCATATGACGGATAGTATAGTCAGCACTTTGCCCAACCGTCATTGTTTTCCTAACGTGCGTTAGCTGCTAATCAGATCTGGGTGGACTCAGATATGTTCTACAGACTCCAGCCTGGGGTCCGAACTCTAGACTTTCGGGTTAGCAATCGTAAGCGCTACCATCCACCCACGCCATACCCCAAATCCCACCATAATCGTCACTAAAACTCTGTGTCGTCGTTCACTCAGTCTATGGTTTCACTCTCTCTACCAGGACGGCTTGCCTTGAGGACACCTGGTATGTTCAGACAGTATGTAGGACAACCTGAACAGGACACAGAGGACAGATTTACACCTGACGGATGGTTCCTCTCTTCTGATGCTGGTTACCTGGTCTGTAGGGTTCAGTCATTTATGGCTTGATTTGGTACTTATTCTGGTCTGTAGGTTTAAGTCATAGATGGCACGATTTAATACTCTTACTCAGTACTCTTAATGAGCACTCCGTTACATGCTGAGTATATTTTCAGTTTTCTCTTTTTTCCGTCTCAAATTTTTTCTACTGTGTCTCTTTTAAAGAAATGCATTTATATAATAACTCAACAAATCTATAAACAGATTGTAATTCTTTAAAAAACTTGGTTACTTCCCTTAGTTACTTCCCTTGGTGGCCATTCTAATAATTACCCTACATTGTGTTATATTAGTGAGTACTTTCTATTACTTGTATCCCCAACACGTGCATCTAACACTACTTGTACTCACAGAGAGAAGACGGACACTTGTTTGTGAGCGGCCGAAATGACGACATGATCTTACACAACATCTTTAACATTCATCCGTCGTGGATAGAAAAAGACATCAGGACACACCAGGACGTTGAAAAAGTAAGATTTTAATTTTTTAATGTGTTTTTTTAGCTTTGTGGTTGAATGCGTATTTAATTTATTTTTTAAAGTTTGTTGTAAAAAATCCTAAGGTTTAGAGATACATAATTATAAAAATGGCATTATTGTTGAAAGGTCAAGAAAAAATTGAAGGTAATAGTCTTTCAACTAAGGCGATCTTCAACAGGAACACGTTCCTCTCCCTCTTCTTTGTTTTTAATTGTAATGTCGGTTGGGATTTCCTCACACACGATTAGGTATTGCGTGTCAACTTGTTATGCGCCTTGCTGGACGTTGACTCCGATTTCAGCCTGCTTTTCTTTATGGATTTTCTTCTATAGCCTTTGTCCAACCAAGAACAAACTACAAGGCAGCATTTTTTTTAAATTTTTGGATCGGTTTTGGTGACTAGCAATCGAGTCACCATCTGTCAGGGGTTCTAACCCGGGACATTTCGATTTAGCAACCATGAGCTTAACCGACCCGACTAAGCCTGTCCCTAAATGGAATAGTGTATTTTAAAAAATCAAATCGTTAGGCTCGTAGGTAAGACAGCACGTAGTAAAATCGACGAAGATCGATGTCCGAAATTATATTTGCTGTAGTTAGAGGAAACTATCACTTAACATTAAAATTAATTAAGCGTACTTTTTGTCATTAGTAGCTTACACGTGCTAGACATAAGTATCGAATGTTATTTTTTAAACAGGTCGTTGTTGTTCCTATACCCGACAAAGTCAACTACCACAACATCTGCGCATGCGTGGTAAGAAAACCCGGCAGTGACGTCACGAAAGAAGAAATCCAATCCCACTTCCGGAGTCAGTACGTGGCAGACGAACAGGACACGTTCTGTCCTACGGAGGTCCTGTTTCTTGAGTCGTTTCCAGAGGCGTCTCCCGGCCGGGTGGACAGGAGGGGACTGGCCCGTCTGGCTCAGGAGACCCTGGGGACGGCCAGGCTTGCGGAGTACGCGGTGGGTGTGGTCAAGCTGTTAGTTAACGGCCGCTTTGACTCGTCGGTGAAAGATGATCAGGACATGTAACATAATCGTATACTTTATTCTCTTTTTTGTACGCACGTTTGTTAGTGTAAGGCCTATGTGTTTGTGTGTGTGATGTTATCAATTAAACAAAGCAAAAACCTGTGATGCAAACTTCATACACAAAAGTAGAAATATTTAAAACACGAGAAAAATGGCCCGTTGAGGAAGGATACAACGGGCGCTAGGCTGATAGTGCTGTGCCTTTTCTCTAAACTAAAACCACCCCCCCCACACACACACACCACCACCAATTTTATTATAGAGTATCGATGAAGAAATTTCTTTTGAGTTGGGGAGGGGGGCTCAGATGTTCTTAAGCGGGGATGGGGCTTCGCCCCTACCCGAAGAATTGTGTGCAAGAAACTCTTCACAGCAAACCATTTAGATTAGACAAAATTGCCTTTTTATTCAATGTTTACTCGAGAATCAATGACGTCATATTACTGTGTGCACTCTCCGGCTTGAGATTATTTTCTACTCTACCCGAAGAATTGTGTGCAAGAAACTCTTCACAGCAAACCATTTAGATTAGACAAAATTGCCTTTTTATTCAATGTTTACTCGAGAATCAATGACGTCATATTACTGTGTGCACTCTCCGGCTTGAGATTATTTTCTACTCTATGCTAAATGTGACCGCGTCATACTTCGTTTTTCGAATTACTATGCATGTTTTTAATTTCCTTGTGTTTTCTCTAGAGCGTTCTTGTAAGATACATAGATAGATACATACACAGATAGATAGATAGATACACAGACAGCGAAACTATTAGTATTAATTCTGAAATTAAAAGAAAACACGTTTTTTTATTTATTTCAAATTACATACATAATATTATATAATTATTCAACAAATGCGTTTGTTTCGTTATTGAAAAAAATGTTTCAATTTTATTACTTTATATTTTCAAATGCACCAAAGATGTGAATTCTTAATATCATCTAACTTTGATCTTGGTTTTCTTAGCTACAAATCTGTGAACCTTACAACATCCCCCGTGGTCATTTTTAACTAGTCACTTTGGTCATTTTAACTACACGCAGTGGTCATTTTTAACTACCCACTTTGGTCATTCAACTACCCAATGTGTTCATTTTAACTACCTACTATGGTCATTTCAACTACCCAATGTGTTAATTTTAACTACCTACTATGGTCATTTCAACTACCCACAATGGCCCTATCGGGCAATCTTTGGTACACCATGAAAAAATGTTCTAACTTTACCTTACTTTAAAAACCAGATCCCTATATTAAAAAAATCAGTTTTAAAAGTTCAAAATGAAACAACAAAATTAAAAAAAAAAAAACAGTCAAGAAACAGAAGAAAAAAAACTCCTTCCTGATATATACAAAAAGGTTTTGCTTAAACCTACGTAACCAAATGTGTTTAAAAATCCTGGGTTTGAATACATTATGTATGCTCACAAAGAAAAGTCATGTAATGTAGAAAGTGGCATTGTGATTTTTTTACTATCTCAGAAAACTCAACTTTACTAAGAATTTTCACTTTATGGTCCCGATTTATTTGCTTTTGTTAAAAAAAAAGGTTGTGTACTTTCAAGCTATTTTATATTGCCTAGAAATAGAAAATACAGGAAATTGCACTTATATGAATTGTAGTATCTACACTTATGCAATATATATACATAATTAAAGCAAATATTTATATAAATGTACATATTTGTACATATACACAGATATATATATATATATATATATATATATATATATATATATATATATATATATATATATATATATATATATATATATATATATATATATATATATATATATATATATATATATATATATATATATATATATATAATGAATGTATTAATAGAAATATACATAATGAATGTTTTACACGGAAATGCTACAAAGAACCACTATTGCAATCATGAATTCCAGAATCTTGCGAGTCCATATCGGTCTCCAAAAGTTTGGGAAAATGTTTTTTAGAGTTTGGCTCGGAGTTGGTCAAAGGCTGTTTAATATCTCTTTTATCTTTATGGTAACAGCGATCTTTCAAAGAATTCACTGATGGGAGCGTGGAAGCACTTGAAGTATTCATTGTTTCCTGTTGTGAATTCCCTGCTATCGAGCCAGGTGTTTCTGTGCTGAGGAGGCTGGATCTTTTAGAACTAATGCTACTGCTCTGTTCTAGTAATCTTATATTTTCGCTGTTGTCCGTCTCAATGTTGTCGAGAACAGCGGATGTTCTGGTATAAGAAACAGCGAGTGGGGAGATGGGGTTGGTCGCGGGTCTGTAGGCGGATATTGCCTTGTTAGCTAGAGTTTTCCTGTTGAATGTCCCATACGGGTCTTCGTCGTTGTAGACAGAAAACCGGTTTGAGATCCCTTCTAATTGCAGCGATAAACTGGACGGGGTAGAGAACTTGAGGGTTTGCTGTGGAACAGAAAAACAATAATTTATGGAAATGTTATTTAATTTTTTTCTTCTCAAATCTGGAAATAAAAAAAAATATGTATCTTAGTGTGAAATGTGCGAAGTGTTATTTTTACTATTAGTTCTTAACAAACTTGCTTATTCAAAATATCTATTATTTATTCTGTTATATTTTCTGTCTATAGTTTACGTAAACAGATCCGTTTTAATGCTACACATCCGCAACCTATCCTATGTGGAATTTAAAGTTTAAAAAAACGGTCGACAGATTAAAAAAAACACATTTCGTATCTAATTAAAACAAGTCACGCTAGTTTATCATCAGCGACAGGCCGTTATGTCAGAGAGATGTGTCACCTCATTACAAAAAATACAAGTCACGACATGTAGAGTTATATCACAAAAATGTGGGTCTCACGCCATTAAATAAACTACAGCTTGCCATCACTAATATGTAACTTGTTTTACTTCAATTCAACGTGACGTCACATGAATATCACCGTGACGTTGCACTGAAATGAACCGTGACGTAACACGAAAATCACCGTGACGTTACACTTAAATGAACCGTGACGTCACACGAATATCACCGTGACGTTACACTGAAATGAACCGTGACGTCACATGAATATCAACGTGACGTTACACTTAAATGAACCGTGACGTCACAGGAATATCACCGTGACGTTACACTGAAATGAACCGTGACGTCACAGGAATATCACCGTGACGTTACACTGAAATGAACCGTGACGTCACAGGAATATCACCGTGACGTTACACTGAAATGAACCGTGACGTCACATAAATATCACCGTGACGTTACACTGAAATGAACCGTGACGTCACAAGAATATCTCCGTGACGTTACAAAAAAATTGACGTCACACTAAATTATTTTGACGTCAAGCTAAAATTTAGCGTGACGTCACCAAAAAAAAAACTAGCGTGACGTCACAAAAAATAAACCCAGCGTGACGTGACGAACGACTCACGTTCTCGTCCACACGTCCCAGGGACGAGGCCGACTGGATCATGTCTGAGCTGCAGAAGGAAGAGGTTCGGCTCCAGACGTGACGTCGGCGCCACTTGAGGTCCTCGATCTCCTCGTTCAGGGTCAGAAGCTGCTTCATCAGGCAGAGGTCCTGCTCCATTAGGGTGGCCTGTAATAGGGGAATATAGGTGTAGTGGTAGGGAACATGGGTTTAGTGGTAGGGGGCAGGGGAACATGGGGTGGTGGTAGGGAACAGGGGAACATGGGTGTAGTGGTAGGGAACATGGGTGTAGTGGTAGGGAACAGGGCAACATCGGTTGTAGTGGTAGGGGGCAGGGGAACGTGGGGTGGTGGTAGGGAACATGGGTTGTAGTGGTAGGGAACAGGGGAACATGGGGGGGTGGTAGGGAACAGGAGAACATGGGTTGTTGTGGTGGGGAACAGGGGGACAAGGGGTGTTGTGGTAGGGAACAGGGGAACATGGGGTGTTGTGGTAGGGAACATGGGTTGTAGTGGTGGGGAATAGGGGAACATGGGTGTAGTTGTAGGGAACAGGGGAACATGTTGTAGTGGTAGGGGGCAGGGGAACATGGGTTGTAGTGGTAGGGAACATGGGCTGTAGTGGTAGGGGGCAGGGGAACATGGGTTTAGTGGTAGGGAACATGGGTTGTAGTGGTAGGGAACATGGGTTGTAGTGGTAGGGAACAGGGGAACATGGGTTGTAGTGGTAGGGAACAGGGGAACATGGTTGTAGTGGTAGGGGGCAGGGGAACATGTTGTAGTGGTAGGAAATATGGGAACATGGGGTGGTGGTAGGGAACATGGGTTATAGTGGTAGGGAACATGGGTTGTAGTGGTAGGGAACATGGTTTGTAGTGGTAGGGAACAGGGGAACATGGGGTGGTGGTAGGGAACAGGTGAACATGGCTTGATGGTAGGGAAAAGGGGAACATTTGGTGATGGTAGGGAACAGAGGAACATGAGTTGATGGTAGGGAACAAAAGAACATGGGGTGATGGTAGGGAACAGGGGAACGTGGGGTGATGGTAGGGAACAGGGGAACATGGGGTGGTGGTAGGGAACAGGGGAACATGGGGTGGTGGTAAGGAACAAGGGAACATGGGTTGTAGTGGTAGGGAACATGGGTGTAGTGGTAGGGGGCAGGGGAACATGGGGTGGTGGTAGGGAACAGGGGAACATGGGTTGTAGTGGTAGGGAATAGGGGAACATCGGTTGCAGTGGTAGGGAACAGGGGAACATGGGGTGTTGTGGCAGGGAACAGGGGAACATGGGTTGTAGTGGTAGGGAACATGGGTGTAGTGGTAGGGGGCAGGGGAACATGGGGTGGTGGTAGGGAACAGGGGAACATTGTGGTAGGGGGCAGGGGAACATGGGATGATGATAGGGAACATGGGTTGTAGTGGTAGGGAACATGGGTTGTAGTGATAAGGAACATGGGTTGTAGTGGTAGGGAACAGGGAAACATGGGTTGTAGTAGTAGGGGGCAGGGGAACATGGGTTGTAGTGGTAGGGAACAGTGGAACATGGGTTGATGGCAAGGAACAAGGGAACATCAGTTGATGCTAGGGAACATGTGTTGTAGTGGTAAGGAACAGGGGAACATGGTTTGATGGTAGGGAACAGGAGAACAGCGGTTGCAGTGGTAGGGAATAGAGGAACATGGGGTGATGGTAGGGAACAGGGGAACATGTTATTAGTGGTAGGGACACAGATAAAAATGGTTTGGAGGTAGGGAACAGAGGAAGACATGTTGATGATAGGATACAGAGGAACATTGGCTGATGGTAGGAAACAGAGGCATATCGGTTGATAAGAGAGAACAGCGACACTTCCGTTGATGATAGGAAACAGGGACACTTGGTTTGATGGTAGGGCACGGAAGAACATATGTTAATTGTTGGGAACAGAGGAACATACGTATACATGACGACAACAGAGACATGTTAGATGAGAGAAAAATTATTGAAATCTTGCTATTGAAGAAAATGATAGTGTGTTATAGCATGGAGTAACTTCAGTGTGTAGCAAGTGTAAGGTACTAGCTAAGGATTGGTATCAGTGTTGGACACAGCACAACAAGAAAACAATAGTAAACAACCCGAAGTATTGCATTTTTAATATTGTGTAAACTCATAATTGGAAAGGCAAGCCTAAGTCACTGACAATTTATATGAATAGGACTGCATTATAGAGACTTGGTTGTGTACGTTAGAAGGGAAAATGTATGTAGGTTACGTGGGGATTAAGACCTTGAACGTTGATTGACATGGGATTATCAATACAAGTTGTAGGTTTTAGGTGATGGTACGTGATGTAAATTTAACGCAAGTTTTCAGATACATTAGATGTTAACATATATACATAAACACACACACACAGACAAACACACACACACACACACATATATATATATATATATATATATATATATATATATATATATATATATATATATATATATATATATATATATATATTTATTTATTTATGCGTATTAATTGCTAACAGGTTGTAATAGATGACCATGCTAAACACATGTCTCTAAATTGCTTATACCAGCAGGACTGTCTACATCTAGCGTAATAACATACTATTCATTTGCTAATGGACATGCAACAATATATTTGTGTTCCCTTACGTCTATCGATATTATATAGGCGATATTATGGTACTGATATCGTTGTCAGGAAACTTAACTCTCACTAAAAGCGATACCAGAAGAAAACTTTAACTTTTATCTTTGGATTTTATTTCTTTTAAGATTGTTCGTGTTTTAATTTTTTTCACGGATATGAAGCAATATCTACTGAATTTGTATATAATATTTTGAGTGTGGTAGCGAGGTTAGCTACCTACACGACACTCGCATCATTTGCCGAAGTTTAAGACACAGATGTACTTCTTTAATTGCACTTTGAACTGTACATTTAATAAGATCGTAACTATTACTTCTAGTTTATGAATCGTCCATAAATTACGTCACGTTAATTGTGCCACCCCCTCCCCACACACACTTAAACTCTTCCACTCTAGATGACTTCCCACTTTAGCCTTTATTCCCTCTACCCGGAAAAAATGTATTGTTTCCCCTCGGGAAATTAAAAACAATAGGAAATAATTGAATGTAGAAAGGTGAGTTTGATTGTGCCTAACACAAATGTGATCACTAATTTTAAAAATTGGCCAACGTTTAAGATCACTAATGAATACACTTTAAGTGTGTGTATAAATTGTAGAAATAATGCAAGAAGCCTGTTGGAGCCATTTAAAATAGTCTCAATAATAAAAAAGCTCGAGCCGTTGTTCGACTCCTGACAATTTTGTGGTCACAATCCTGTGTTTCGTCCACCTACACCGACATCACTTTTCCCACACCATCAACAGACAACATCCATTCAACGTCAACTTTTACACAACACAGAACCGTGAGCTTGTCAAAACACAAACTGTACTTCAACCCATTAGGCCTAACTTTTTTTATTTCAAGTTTGACCGTTTTGTCCTGGATGTAAATAAACCTTTTTTAAAAAATAACTTCAATGTAGTCAAAACAAAAAACGGAATAACAGAGATCTCGTATAGAAATAACTCGCATTTCTTTGCATACACTAATGGTAAAATTTACACGTGAAAACCTTGTATTGCAAACACAATGTATACATTGTTTCCCATGATAGCTTGTTCGTGTAATCACTGATGTTTGTTGTTTCGCTAAGATAAGGTCAAGAAGGATATTTTTGTTTACTGGAAGATTGGAGTAAAAATAGCATCGATGTTTATATAACAAACACGCCTTTTTTAACACGAGGTTAAAGAGGGATGAAGGCAGGTTCGAATCCGATCTGGTTTTGTTTTTAATTATATGAAGTATTAACCTATTACCTACTATACTATAAGAATGTATGCTACTTATAATTGTCGGTATGAAACAGATTTTAAATTAAAATAGTTATAAGATTTATTACGATATAGATATTAATTATCTAAAAGTTCCCTTAAAGACCTAAAGTTCTATGGGATTGATAATCTAAAACTGCATATATTTCTGTGATATCGACATAGGGTAAAATCGAGTGGTAATCAAAATGATTAGCCCCTTTATTTTCCACGACTGTAGTCAGGTACCAATTAGAGCTGGGTGTACTCAGTGACACATGGATTATCTCTATTAGGAAAACATTCTTATCTCCCATGTGTTTGGTCTGACATATCAGTGGCATTGTCAGGTTGTAAGGTCAGAAATTAGAACAACAATAGCTGTACGTGTTTGTGGATTTGTGTGTATGTGTGTAAGTGTGGTTGCGTGCATGTGGATGGGTGTTTGCGTATGCGAGTGGGTAGAAATATTACTGGACGTGTGCGTGCGTGTGTGCGTTTGTGTGTGCGTGTGGGTGTGCGTAAAAATATATCTGGGCGTGTGCGTGAGTGTGTGTGTGGGTGGGTGGGTGTGCGTAGAAATGTGACTGTACGTGTTCTTTCGTCTGTGCATGTGAGTAAGATTTTGCGGAACATCTCCACTAAAAAAACTACAATCAATTGCACCATTCATTAATCAACTTCACCATTCATTAATCAACTGCACTATTCATTAATCAACTGCACCTTTCATATATCTAATTAATTAAGAAAAATATACAAACCATCTCTTGTCTCAACACCCCGATCGCCAGATCCAGCGAATTTTTCCTGCGCGCGTTAGCGCCACACTCCCTAAGAAACGTCCCGTCCTCTCCTCTCCTCACTCCCTCACCCTCCGTCATCGTATCTTCCCCATTTTTACTCCATTTCTCCCTCATCTTCCTCGTCACCTCTAGACGCGACCGGTAGAATGCTCGACACGCATTGGACAAGTCTATAGGGTCCGTGTACTTGTTTAAAAAGTCTTTATGGCTGTCGATAAAAATGGCCGGTACATCCATAATCACACGAATCACACGGGTAACACACTACACACTAAAACTGTAGCTGGGGAACATGGGTGTTTGGTTCGTGACGATCAAAGAAAAACCGGAAATGACGAAGTGTGTTGGTTTGGTCTGTTCCCATGACGACCGGCGGTGTGGAAGTATAGCGCCGTGTGGTGACGTGGACAAAAGACGTGGACGAGAGTGCGATGACGTAAGTTTTGAGTGTGACGTGGGTCAACTGGCTGGGCTGGAGAATGTTGACGTCAAACAAATTATGACGCAACTTGATTTCATTTACTCCAAGGTAGCGAAGGTACAGTCAAAATGACCTCCCCTTTTTTGTGACCCTTTCTCTGTAGAATAAAAAGAGAAATTATAACATAAAAAATCAGGTAAATTATGTTTCTAGATGCAGTGTTTTAATGGGCTAATATTAATGGGATGCTTTAGTGGGATAATTTTAATGAATTTAAATGGGATAATTTTAATTGGATAATTTTAATGAGATGATTTTAATGGGATAATATTGAAAAGAATATATTTGATTAATTTTAAACTAAATAATACATTGTATAAAGTACTTTTAGGTAACCCCTGGTTAATGAGCAGAAATATATTTCAAATCACCTTGAATCTCAAAATTCTATTATATATTCAACTATGTATGGATTCACGTTTGCATCAGGTTTGCATATACATGTGTTTAATGTGTGGGCAATCACCCTTACCCCCCCCCCCCCCCCCGACCCTCCCAGTCGACCAGACCTAGGTCTAGGCAACATTCGATACACGCCTATTTATTTTAATTATCTTTTAATTAGCACGGCACCACAATTCATTTTTTTTATTCCTTTGCGGTGAGAGAAAACGTCGTTAATCTAATTTACGCGGTTAACCATTAGCACATTTTCTGGAGTGGGGGGGGGGGGGTATGGGGAGTTAGGGGTGGGGGGGCACACTGCATGAACCTGTCGAGTGCAGACGACTGGTCGGCTGGAACACTCGACTCAGACTGTGTCAAAACAGAGCTAAACACAAGGGGAGACAAAAGACGGACACAGGGAGATTACTGACTGTCGCAGGGAAATAATCGACTGTTGCGGGGAGATAATCGACTGTCGCAGGGAAATAATCGACTGTTGCGGGGAGATAATCGACTGTCGCAGGGAAATAATCGACTGTTGCGGGGAGATAATCGACTGTTGCGGGGAGATAATCGACTGTTGCGGGGAGATAATCGACTGCTGGGCAGATAATAGGCTGTTGTAGAAATGTGATCGATTATGGCAGTGAGATAAAGCGACTGTCGCAGGGAAACTGTAGACTGCATAAGAGAGAGATAATCGAGAATGGCACGAAGAGAAACGATAGTCGAAGGGAGATGATCAACTGTAACTGGAAGACAATCAACTGTAATGGGTAGATAATCAACTGCACCGGGGAGATAATTAGCTGTAGCGGGGAGACAATCAACGGTAATGGGGAGATAAACAACTAAAGCGGGGAGATAATGGAGTGTGTTGGCGGAAGTAATCTACAGTCACAGGAGGAAATCGCCTGTTGCAGGGAGATAATCGACTATTTCAGGGACATAATCAACTGTCATATGTAGATAAACAACTATCAAAGGGAGACGATCATGTGTAGCCGGGAGATAATCGACTGTAAGATAGCAATACATATAGCATGCATTTAGGGGTAAAATGCGTGCAATATTTATTAAATACTACTTTAAAAAAAAAATATCCACAGCTAAAATGATATGAATATGATTTCGTGAAGCAACCATGCATACAATTAAATAAATAAAACAATATGTAACAATAATAAATCAAACCCAACATAGAGACATATTTCTAGATTTCGTTTTTTATCTTATAGAACAATGTTGTTTTTGAAAACGTGTTTTTGTTCAGTAACATAGCTATTTTATTATCATCATTCCTTTTTGGCCACTGGGGAGCAAAGGGCTGCAACCACACATCTCCAGCGGACTCGGTTTTGGGCTACTCCCCTAAATAGCTATATTATAATTATACATTTACTTTATTTCCTTATGTCTATAAATGTGCCCCGTGTATTTACATATTTTAGAGATCTATATCCAGGACAGTAAAACAAAAATTATTCCTGTATTTATCTTTCGTAACTGCTATACTATACGCAACTATACACATGGGGTCGTTCAACTTTTTATTATTCTTAGATCAACATCCTCTCCAGGTGAGTTATGGGCACCTTGCTCACACACCGGTACACCTCTTCCAGGTGCGACAACATCAAAAAGACGTTGGGTTTCTTTACGCTCTCTTTGTCTCGCGAGAAACCGGAAATACGGGCACGATGCTCGAGTCTGCTCTTGATTAAATGTGTCTTTTTATCGTTGGGCACCGCGCGTGGTGTTAATTTTAGCTCAATGCCTATGTTGTTTTGACCGGATGTTGGGGTAGAGGAAGAAAAATATTTGATAGTGTTTATGTTACAAATATAATTGTATGTTGTGTATATAATTGTGTGATGTTGTATGATAACTGTGATGCTTGAAATATGGGGATCTAGGGCCAAAACATATATACTACTAAAACCAACATAATAGTTTATTATATAAATGTGTATGTTGTTATGAAACTTAAACAACCAGAATTGTCTATGGTATAAAGCTGTACGCTATAACATAACCTAAACCACCATTATTGTTAACTGTATAAGCTTGTAAGTTGCAACGTAACTTAAACCAAATTTATTGTTTATTTTGTAAAGTTGTATGTTTTTATATAAAGTTGTATGTTGTAACAAACTATCATTGTTGTTTCTTGAATATAAAGTTGTATGTTCGACCTTAATCCAACATTGTTTTTTGTGTAAAGTTGTATGTTGTAACTTAATCCAACATTATTGTTTACTGTGTAAGTTTATATGTTTTAACTCTACACATCTGCTAGACAAAATTGAAATACATCCAAAATGACATGTTTGTAACATTGTTTTGTTCAGAGTTTTTCCTCCCGGGGGAGTGTACTAACCCCCCCCCCCCATCAAGTGATGCCCGGAAGAAACTCTGTTTCTAACATAACTTGAAAACAAATATTTGTAATCATTTAGGATCTTTAATTACGATAGCAAACTCCCCAATGTATCATAAGTCTGCCAAGACGCTAATTAGTTTCGGATTATTTTATTTTATTTATTTATTTATTTTTGAAAAAACAAATTGATTGCCCAAGAAATACGGTTAAGTGGTTTTGGCTCAGTTAAAAGAAACATAAGTATTTTATCAACGATAAGTCGTTTTGGCTTGGTTAAAAAATATATAAATTTAGTATCAGCGACAACGATTCAAAGTTGAGTCCGTCTTTCCTTCATACAAATACCTACTAAAGAAAAATACCGTACCATTATACCAGTCTATTGCTGTTTTTCTAAGGCTATCCCGAAATTTTTCATTTGTTGTTTGGCATTACATTCATATATTTTTGGAAGCCTAGGGTGCGAAGTGTTTCTAAATATAGACACGCTAACGGACAGGTTATTTTTAGAAAACTTTTGAATGGATGTGAGTGCGTGAACACAAATATAGGTCAAATTCAGCGTGACTGGCATTCTTAGTCACGTGGAGTGAATTTAGAGTTATCTTCCCCAACTCTGTGGATTTTGGGTACGGGGTATGTTAAGCGTTAATTTGTGAGTATTCGTGTGGGCGTTGGGGGTGGGGGGGGGGGGGGGTGGTTAGGAAAAAGGGGGAGGGGGGGATTTCTTAGTAAAATTAAGTGGAGAGGGTAGGAGGGAAAATTATTTTGAGATGCGAGTTGGGGTATAAACTCACACATCAGGATTGGTGAATTAGTGTCAGGTAATTGCCATCTACCCCCTTCCCCACCCCCGGAGATACATCATTAATTATAACTTAGTGTTGAGGTAAAACTTAAAACCCACATTACAGTTTAGATATCGCCTATTAAATAACAAGTAGAAAAGACGTATATGGCTTCATAAAAATGACACCATCACCCAACGTTCTTTCATTTAAAGCGAGTCATACATTTCAGTCAATACCCGATGAAATACGTATAAAGTGTATGTATATTAAAATATATATATATATATAATTCTCTTCTGGGAGCCGTTAGAAAACAAGCTGCAAGCGCCTCCTTGCAGTCCCCTCTCTTTCTCTCTATCACTATCACTACCACCCCCACCCCACCCCCACATTGTCTGGTGAGCTGTGGTCACGCTAAATGTTTACAAAGCTAAATGTTTACAAATCGTAGATCCTTAGAGCCGGGTTTCTATTAGGGTCAGATAATTTAGTTCGATTTTAAACTTACAGGAGGTAACTAAGAAATAACTAAGAGGAGGCTGCTTTCACGGGGGGGGGGGGTGGTTAGGGGAAAGGGGGGGGGGTTTAGTGTTTTAAAGCAAATATTTTCAGTGGCAGCATTGTCGAATTCACAAATTATGAATTACTGAAAAGTAGAAAATAAAACAACTAAATAGCGGCGTATGATACGCTGCGGGTCGGCTCGTATGTTTTAATCACATTTCGTTCTTAAACACCCGCCCCTTCCCTTCATTTCGTCACACATCGTTACACAAGTCTCAACCACCATTCTCCCTTCTTTGCTCTGGTGTATTACGTCATATAATGAAAACCATTAAGTTGTTGGTATTGAAAAAACAATTCGCGTCAAAGCTATGTATATGAGGGGGTGGAGGTGAAGAGTGTAAGACCGGGTGGGGAAATAGAATATAATGAATCGTACATGATTCTTTATTTATTTACCATTGTATACATACAAGAGCCACGTGAACTTCGTGTGTGAGCGATGTCAGTACTCACGGCTGGTGAGTTGGTGATTTGTTTAGTCGGCAGGGAGGAGAGGGGGTGGGGGGTCCCCTCCTGCTCCATTCAGACCAGGGGCGGGTAATTTAGTGCGGCCATGTGTACTATTCCAGCTCGCGTGCATGACACGAGGGGTGAGTTCTACGGTTCGTTCTGGGTTTTTTAAGTTAAAGGGGGATGACTGTAGTCTTATATCAAGGGGGATGACTGTAGTCTTATATCAAGGGGGATAACTCTAGTTTAATGACTTTTGTCATAATTCGTAGAGGGGGGGGGGGGGGGCGGAGAGTAACACTTTAAAGTCAATTTATAATAAATGTATAACGTCGGAGAAGGTGTAATTTAGACTATAACAAACGTACAACGTCAAAAGAAAAACAACTAGAGAATAACTACGTAACTGCATAACTATCCTGTTACAGTTTGTAAAAGTAAAGTCAATGGTACGAGCGAGATAGATGGGACTATCTGGTATCACAAGGTGAATAACGTAACAAGCGAGATTATAAAGTGATGACTAGTAGAGTAGGCTATAATTTTTTTGTTCAAACAAAGGGTTCGGGTATTCAACTTTCACTTTAGTTACGCTGAGATGGGACTGTATGAAAGAAAGAATGCTACAATTAAATTAATTTTTGTTTACACCATTAACCTATAATCTTACCCTGAAACTAATGTTAACCTTAAATCTAACCCTAGATAAGATATACCGTAACTCTGAAACTTACAATAAATCTAACCAAAACTAAATCACTAAATCTAATTGTAATCTGAAAAAGAAAACAGAACATTAGCCCTAAAAAAAAATTAACATAACTAACTCCGCTCACAAAATAATAGTGTGGTTAATCTATCACCCCCACCCCCCCCACCCCCACCCCTCCCAAAAGTCATTGACACTCGACTTACATAGCACTTTACTTTCACACTAAAATTAAAAAAAAACGCTCAAAGAAAGAAATCCCTGAAAGTATTAAATGTATGCTAATGTATTCAAATCAACCCTTGAACTTAAGCTACATAGGTAGCCAAACGTGACCATGACGGCGACACCAGGGCGGGCTACGCTTGGGCTACCAGCTAATGACCTTTGACACGCCGTTTAACATGGGCTAAAATGTCTTAACGGTGGGCGTTTATGAAATTAAGTCGAAGATAATGACGTCCTTGGGGATTGTTAAAGAATAGCCGGACTTGAGGATTGGTTTTATTATCCACTTGGCGAAAAATTGTAATTTAAGCATTTGTGGTGTGTCGACTGAATTGTGGTACGATAGTTCACGGGAAATCATGAACATGAACATTAATAGAGTGCAAAGCGGAACATGCATCAATGATGGTTATATGGGTCATAAAATCGGCGTGGGGTTTAGCTGGTAATATGAATAGATACTAATATTAGAATTAAGGGACGGCGTGGCCTAAGAGGTAGAGAGCTAGGCTTATAACCCTATAGCCCGAAAGTCTCGAGTTCGAATCCGGGTTCGAGTCAGTAGGACGTCACTGAGTCCACCCAGCTCTGATCGGTACCTAACTCATATTTGGCTGTTGGGCAAAGTGCTGACCACAATAATACTGGAGTTACGCTAGCGATGTGGGTCGATTATGGTTAGTTTTAGATATGTGCAATTTGTATGGGTAGATTAAGTTTAGCGCTTGGGTTATGCTAGTCATGTATGTCGTTCGTGTTAAAAGTATGCAAGTCATGGTGTTTTCTAAGCGTGGTAACGAGCAATAATTTCCAACCAGGATTGTGTAGGTATCATGTTAACTGATGCGCGGTAGTTTCCAGAGTCAACTGCTGTTGTTAGGTCAGAGGCGTAGCGAGGGGGGGGGGGTGGGGACCGCACCGGGTGACACCATTTATGGGGGTGACACCAAGGCGAAAAATAGCAAAAAATATAGAGAAAAAAATTGATGGGGGGGGGGGGGGTGCAAATCGAAAGTTTGAGGGGGGGGGGTGCAAATCGAAAGTTTGAAGGGGGGGGTGACACCATTAAGTGCCGCAACGGGTGACACCCGCCCTCGCTACGCCACTGTGTTAGGTTAAGGATGAACAAGTCTAAGTATAGGATGAGCCACCCCATAGTTTATTGTCATTAAATTGTAAACACTTTCAACGTGCCTGACGCCCAGGAATATCTGCCATTTAACCAAGGCAGTGGGTGAGTGTACCCCACATTTCAATGATTCTTGACTTACGTCAAACAGCGTGACCTTCACCCCTGTTTTGCCGCCTAATTTCCTACCTGCCTTACCTGTGGAAGGGGGGGGGGGTGATTTCACAGCCCGGTTATGTAATTATCACCTTATTTCTGGAGCACACTGCTGCACACCTTGCATCACTCAACGCACCGACATTTTTCCGGATATCTGGTTTTACAGACAGTTATCGCGTTCAAGTCAGAACAGTGGTTCGTAGTCCCAGATATCAGGGGTATCTGGTACCGTTAGGTTCGTAGTCCCAGATATCAGTGTATCTGACGCCGTTAGAAGAGGTGCGTCGTTCCAGATATCAGGTGTATCTAATGCCGTTAGAAGAGCTTCGTAGTCCCAGATATCAGTGTATCTGGTACCGTTAGGTTCGTAGTCCCAGATATAAGGTTATCTGGTGTCGTTAGGTTCGTAGTCCCAGATATAAGGTTATCTGGTGTCGTTAGGTTCGTTGTCCCAGATATTAGGTTATCTGGTGTCGTTAGGTTCGTAGTCCCAGATATCAGTGTATCTTTTGCCGTTAGGTTCGTAGTCCCAGATATATGTTGTATCTTTTGCCGTTAGGTTCGTAGTCACAGATATCAGGTGTATCTTTTGCCGTTAGGTCCCAGATATCAGGTTCAGTTGTTGGCTAGTGTCGCCTCCTATATAAATAGCTGAGGACCAACTTAAATGGCCAGAATCTAAGGTCAATGTCATTGTGAGCTATAATAGGTCGTTCCGTTTGATTGGACCTCTCTTTCAAACAAGTATCTATAAGCACTGAGATAATAAAAACTAAAGATTCTTGTGTTTGTTCTTGCAGAAGTTAAATAACAGATCTACATACCTTACAAAGTTAGTTTTTCGAACCAGTCAGTCCATTGGACAGATTATATAGAGCCGTTACAATGAGGCCATTCGGGCGTCAGGCATGGTTTAATTACCAATAATCATAATAAATCTTCTTCTTAATATTGTCATTCTATGATATTTCCATAAAACGTCATTCTTTTTTTTTCATGATCAATAATTTTAAAAGTATCTTATAATATAAGAATTGAAATTGAAATTAAATAGGTAAAAAAAAAGCGGTTACGTATCTTGTAGGTTATTTCCCTTTAATAGATGTAATGTTTTAAAATATAATATTACATATTAGCATAATTACAATAATTATGCCATTTTAAGAATATCAACAAGTCATGTAAAACATTTGTTTCTGAAAATTAAAAAAAAACAAAGGTGATTTTTGAAATTGTATGCAAATTATACAACATATGTATATCTTAAAAACCTTAACAGTTCTAAACTAAAAGTTATTTGAAATTTGAGCTGCTGATTATAAAAAACTATTTTAAGAAACAAATGCATTTTCATCAAAAATTTGAGTTTAATCTTGTGATTCTGTAAAACCATTATAATAATAATGCAATTGTTGAGTATTTTGTCGAGCAAGACACTTTCGTTTTCATGTCAGAATTTCAAAAAATATTTAACAACGCACTCACGCCACAGTGCTCGCCCTTGTAATCCACTTACACAGACATCAATTCATATTTCATATGTCAGATAAGCTGGTCACTGCTGTCTTAGGCTTGCATTTAAAACATCATTCCTGGCATTCCAAGCGCCTTACATCACTTCCACTTTCTACAGATTAGACGCTAAAATTATAGACTCCGCGTAAAGATAATACTCTTCTGTGTTCATAAATAAAGATGTCGAAATAGCCGTTATCAAAAGTGTGATATCGGGCACAAATTAAAATTAATTTGTTGCCAAGATTTTACGGCTAACCAAATAACTTTGTTTTTTTGTTTATAGTTTTCTTGATGATGGGCTGTTATAGGGCGAGTTGAATAACGGTACTGCTGTAAGTATCTTGACAATGTTGTAGATATACGTGGTTTACAGGGTAGCAATAGTTGTTGGTGTATCATTGATGCTTCTAAGCGTATACATCGTTTATACTAGCGCGTGTGGTATAGAAGCAATGAGCATTTTGGGTGAGGGTGGGGGGGGGGAGGGAATCTTGCGATAATTCAAGAAGTGCTCTATATAATATTCGTGTACATGATTCACGTTAGTGTGTACATGCCTGTGCTATGTACGCTAATTGTGTACGCGATCTTACTTAGAGAGAGAGAGAGAGAGAGAGAGAGGGAGAGAGAGAGAGAGAGAGAGAGAGAGAGAGAGAGAGAGAGAGAAAGAGAGAGAGAGAGAGAGCGATAGAAAAATGCATATGCATATAGATCTAGTGATGTGAACATGTGTATGGCATGGTGGCTGGTCTTGTTTTAACTAGATGCCAGCACTAGTATTATTATTCAAGGGGGGAAAATAAGGGGAGAGAAGAAGCTGAGTCAGTCTGTTATCTCCCCTTATCATTATCTCCGCCGTTAAAACTAGTATCAAAATAGAATGGGATAACTAAAGAGCGGAAAAGGAAGATAACTCGGCGATTTTGTAAAGCTTTATGTAACAATACTTGGTTAGTGCAGTTGGGTTGGGTGTTAGGTAGGGGATGAGTGTGATGTGTTAAGGTTCTATTAATAATGTGTGATGTTCTAAGGTTCGATTAACAATGTGTGATGTTCTAAAGTTCAATTAACAATGTGTCATGTTCTAGTTTCTGTTAACAATGTGTTATGTTCTAAGGTTCGATTAAAATATGTGCTGTTCTTAGGTTTCATTAATAATTTGTGATGTTCTAAGTTTAAATTAATAATGTGTCATGTTCTAAGGTTCTATAAACAATGTGTGTGATGTTCTAAGGTTCTTCTAACAATGTGTGTGATGTTCTAATGTTCTATTAACTATTTGTGTGAAGTTCTAAGGTTCTATTAACAATGTGTGTGATGTTCTAAGGATGTATTAACAATTGTTGTGATGTTCTAGTGTAAACTAAAATATGATTGCAATGTTTATCCCTTGGGTAAATTGTAAAGTGTAACAACAATTAAAAAAAAAAAGCTAGACTCTAGATCTAAAACTATAATTTATTTTCCACAACAGTCGCTCTACCTCACCACTCCTTTTTTCCCCCCATCTAAAACGTTTCCGTGACCTTGACCTATGAGATGGTGATTATGTCAGGCCCACACGTCATCACACATTTTTACCTAATCTTACCGTTAAGCTCATATAAACTACTCTAGCCTAGCCTACTTGTCCATAAGCCCAACTTTTCTTTGCCAAATTTTGTTTTTTTTCTATCGCAGGAAATTCATTCAGCACTTCGAGCGTATGATAGCATTTATTTTACATGCAAAAATTGCGTACAGTGTTAGGCCTATATAGATTCTAGTAAGAAATTATATGTATCTAGTAGAAAAAATATCTGTCTATTGAACGATTTTAAAAAAAAATAAACGACGTATGTTAGAGTCTTAGTCTGTATACGATAGAAGTTAAGGTAGTGATTTTAGAATAGTCATATAAGCAGATTCAACACAACAAAGTCTAATACACACAATACTACAGTACAGGAAAATCTTACCCTATACTACACTAGCCTAAACAATATACTAATCTGACACTACACTACAGTACAGTATCACCCTACACTATACTACTGTAGAGCCTAACCTTACACTACAGTACAATGGTCTGACCCTACCCTACCCTACACCACACCACACCACACCACACCACACCACACCACACTACACCACACTACACTACACTACACTACACTACACTACACTACACTACACTACACTACACTACACTACACTACACTACACTACACTACACTACACTACACTACAGAATCCCCTTACAAAACACTACGGACTACGGTACACTGGTCTGACCCTTCACTACCCTACAGTACAGTCTCACCTTACGGTACAGTACATTAGTCGGAACCTACCGTACCCTAGAGTACAGTACAGTCTGACCCAAGACTACAGTAGTGCTACACCGTGTTACCTCCTACCTAAGCATCTGTTTCGTTTAAAACGTTATATAAATAGACACAGCCGTGAGTGAGAAAATTAAATGAACCCAGTTCTCTCCCGTTTATTTAAAAATGAATGATTCATTTTCTCTCTCTAATCTAATAGGCTATTGAATATATATATATATATATATATATATATATATATATATATATATATATATATATATATATATATATATAGATCTATATATATATATATATATAGGCCTATATATATATATATATATATATATATATATATATATATATATATATATATATATATATATATATATATATATACTTATATATATATATAGACATATATATATATATATAACACGTCACACTGTTTACATAATTTATGATTATGTTACATAATATAATAAATAATCATAAGCTGAAAAACAAAAACCAACAACCACTATACATGGAGATCAATGTACATTTGGTTACAAACTTGATTTATTTATTTAAAAAAAGGAAAAAAAAAACAACTCACAGCTATGAAGATCGTTGTATCCCAATCCTTACTCTGAACTGAACAAAACGAACCAAATTGAATTTTCCTGACCGCACTAAGGGCAGGTCACTGTGAAGATGCGAACAAGTTGGTCTCCCCTTGTTGCTTACAGCTGGACGACGCAGCCTTTCTTTACCTGAGGGGAGAAAACTGGAGTGGCGGTCTAGCCGACACAGCCCGAGGCGGGGCGGGGGAGGAGGGTGTGAATGGAGAGAGAGAGAGAGAGAGATGGTAGGGAGTGGGGGGGGGGATGGTTGTTATAATAGGTGCAGACAGGTTGTGTGGTTTTACTTGGATCAGTCTTAATTCAAGTTTTTGTTGGTTGTCAAGACAGAGAATGACTAAAGGATGTTTTTTTTTTGTTAGCTCCCTTGAACAGAAATGTAAATTTCTATTTGGTGTTTGATTAGGGCTTCAATAAATTGTTTTAAAATAGGTCAACTTCGGCAATAGGGCTGGTAAGTAGGTCACCAACCAGTTCTACGGCTCAATAAAACCTGCATGAGCCATAGAACTGTTTATTGACCTACTTACCAGCCCTATAGTTGACCAACCGCCATTGACAAGCGTCCAAGTCCTGTTATTGACTTCATTGATACCATTGGTTGTTTGTTGTTTTTTTAAGTCTTTAGGTTATATGAGGGGTAAGTTAACTTTAGGGTTTAGCTTAATTTAAGTTTAGAAAAGGTTAGAACGATGAATCAATTATGCTTATTGAAGATATGATCTAATATTATGTTTTAGTGTCTAACACTCGGTATAATTTTATACTTGTTTCATTAAAATACACTTACACTTACACACATACACATATTTTGATACACATACACACGTATGTAGTCTACACACAAGCCCATACATTTACATACATACAAAGGTAAATATACATCATCATTGTTTCCCAAGACACACGGTGCGGATGAAGTAGAGTTCATATGTTTCAGTGGCCTTGGTATATAAATAGATAGTGTGGTCAGCAATATACCTAGCCGCCTTTGCTTTCCCTAACGTGAGTTAGTTACCCATCACAACTGGGTAGACTCAGGGACATTCTACTGACTTGAAGTTGGATTCGAACTCGAGACTTCCGGGTTAGCAGCCTAGCTCTCTACCGTCAGACCACTTAAACATACACATACAAAAACACAGACACTTCCCTATTACAGTTATGTCCTTGAAGCTGTAGACTGACGCTTACCATAAACCGATCGTTAAAAAAATCACATCAAGTAAGTACGAAGACATAAAGTTTTTTAATTAACTTTAAAATTTAAACGCCCGTGTCAACAAGCTTAAACTATTCAAAACAAGAGCAGACCATCAACTGTCACGTGATTAGGGGATGAGGTGAGTGACGTGGCCTAATTACAGTCGTAAACAACACCTGGGACAAAGGGTGAGGTGTGACAGCTTACGTCATAAGTGCTGATGTAGTTCCGTTTTCAGTAGGCCTAAAGGAGTGTGAACTCATTATGTGGTTGAGGGAGAGGGGAGGGGGAGGGGAGGGGGGAGGGGCGTTAAGTGGGATTGACGATTTTCAAATTTAAAATTTTAATTGGTGTGGATTAAAGCTAATTTGCGTTACGTTACTTTTGATTGATTCACTTGGTTAAGCGACGTATGTAGGTTTTATAGTTAGCTCTAGGTATGGTGAGAAAAAAATCCTTAGGGTAGGGTGTTACGGGTCAGTTGTAGGTTAGATTAGAATAGGTTAGAATAGTCTAGAACAGGGGAGAGTGCGTGTGTGAGTGGAGTTCACCTTACTTTGTAGTTACCCTTGTATGTTTATGTATTGTAATCCCAAGGTCGAATGCGGGTATAAAAGGGCGAGTGAACGATTGTGTGGGGGTCAGTCAGCGGGTTAGTAGCGGTTAGGACGAGGGCTGTTCTGGTACGCTTGAAGGCAGTGAGGCGAATAAAAGTAGTGAAGTGATACACGAAGTGTTGTTATTGATTTGAAATGAACCCAGAACGTAACAACTGGTGGCCAGTATGAATCAAGTAGAAGCATAAACTTGATGCTGTCCTGTCGTTTGCCTGATGCTGCCCTGATGTTTGCCTGATGCTGTCCTTCCGTTGCCTGATGCTGTCCTGTCGTTTGCCTGATGCTGTCCTGATGTTTGCCGGTGGCTGTCCTGATGTTTGCCGGTTGCTGTCCTGATGTTTGCCGGTTGCTGTCCTGATGTTTGCCGGTTGCTGTCCTGATGCTTGCCGGTTGCTGTCCTGACATTTGCCGGTTGCTGTCCTGACGTTTGCCGGTTGCTGTCCTGATGCTTGCCGGTTGCTGTCCTGATGTTTGCCGGTTGCTGTCCTGATGCTTGCCGGTTGCTGTCCTGACATTTGCCGGTTGCTGTCCTGACGTTTGCCGGTTGCTGTCCTGATGCTTGCCGGTTGCTGTCCTGATGTTTGCCGGTTGCTGTCCTGATGTTTGCCGGTTGCTGTCCTGATGTTTGCCGGTTGCTGTCCTGATGCTTGCCGGTTGCTGTCCTGATGTTTGCCGGTTACTGTCCTGATGTTTGCCGGTTGCTGTCCTGATGTTTGCCGGTTGCTGTCCTGATGTTTGCCGGTTGCTGTCCTGATGTTTGCCGGTTGCTGTCCTGATGTTTTCCGCTTGCTTTCTGATGTTTGCCGCTTGCTGTCCTGATGTTTGCCGGTTACTGTCCTGATGTTTGCCGCTTGTTGTCCTGATGTTTGCCGCTTGTTGTCCTGATGTTTGCCGGTTGCTGTCCTGATGTTTGCCGGTTGCTGTCCTGATGTTTGCCGGTTGCTGTCCTGATGTTTGCCGGTTGCTGTCCTGATGTTTGCCGGTTGCTGTCCTGATGTTTGCCGGTTGCTGTCCTGATGTTTGCCGGTTGCTGCCCTGATGTTTGCCGGTTGCTGTCCTGATGTTTGCCGGTTGCTGTCCTGATGTTTGCCGGTTGCTGTCCGGACCTTTTTTAGATGCTGTGGGGATGCCGTTAGCCCGACGCTATAGCTGTTTGACAGAGTATGTAACAACATCGACTGTGAGTTGCAAAGTTTTGTGATGTAGAATGTTTGAGATATAGGTAGGAGTCATAAACCAGTGTAGCCATAGAGCGCACAGGGTGGACTCAAATTTTTGTGATGTAGAATGTTTGAGATATAGGTAGGAGTCATAAACCAGTGTAGCCATAGAGCGCAGGTTGACTCAAATTTTTTTGTGATGTAGAATGGTTGAGATATGGGTAGGAGTCATAAACCAGTGTAGCCATAGAGCGCAGGTTGACTCAAATTTTTTTGTGATGTAGAATGGTTGAGATATGGGTAGGAGTCATAAACCAGTGTAGCCATAGAGCGCAGGTTGACTCAAATTTTTGTGTGATGTAGAATGGTTGAGATATGGGTAGGAGTCATAAACCAGTGTAGCCATAGAGCGCAGGTTGACTCAAATTTTTTTGTGA
>NW_026732712.1:0-137500 GCF_028476545.2 Physella acuta | reverse complement strand
TGTGACTTCAACAAAAAAGTTTTTTTTTTCGAAACAATCAACTTTTTCAAGCAAGTTTTACATTTAGCTCTTTTAGTTTCTTTGTAATATCCACCATGAAGTTGAATATTTCGATGTGGGATGGACAATTTAATAGGACGTACATTGAAATAGGAAGTAACTAAATATTCTAACAGAATGGCGAGTGTTTATTGTTTATATTTATTATTATATCGTTCATCGCCGAATGTTGCAGAACAATATTTTTAAGAGTATTTGTGCATGGAGCAGAAGAGCCGCATCCTGACATCAAAAGAGCCGCATGCGGCTCGCGAGCCGCAGGTTGCCGACCCCTGGTTTAGGTTATTAGTATTTGTTCAAGGAGCTGGAGAGCCGCATCTTGATATCAAAAGAGCCGCATGCGGCTCGCGAGCCGCAGGTTGCCGACCCCTGGTCTGTGTGTTTGTGAGAGAGAGAAAAATAAAATTAACGTAATTTTTGGAACCTATCAAACAATCTAAACTTTAGATCATTATTTTTATGACATAAACGTTGTTACTTTTTAATATGGAAATAAACAGAATATAATACCCTCATTATTTAAAAAAAAACTTAAATACAATTTTGATTTCATGTAAATATTTGTATTACTTTTCTTCAGTATTCTACAATGTAATTAGATACATTTTGTTTTGTCTATAGCCTCCTCCTTGGGTAATATTAAATTTTAATTAATTAACCCTAGATTATTTCCCTTGTTAAAAAAAAATGTAGCTGATATCTAAGCCGGAATGAGAAACGAATACTATAAACAATAGCATACCACTCACAACCTACATATGGAGTACCTCATGGTGAATAGATCGATGTTCAAGTTGTTTTTTTTACTACTCTTTCCATCGCAAATATCGAAGAAATGCCACCACCATCACCCCTACCCACACACCCTCACACTTCCAACATTTATTATTTACCAACACCCCACACCCCAAACTCTCACGTTATTTATTATTTACCCCCCCCCCCTCATTGCTACACCATAGAACACCACTGATTTAATGAAACAGAAAACGATTACTGTAAGTCCTGCTCTACTCTCTACATTGTGTAGCCCAAAGCGTGAAACTTCACCGAATGATTCCACTTTAGTGTTAGTGTAGAACTTGGAGTGAGCAGTGTCCAATACATTCCCAAGCCGAGCCTAAAATTAATGTATTGGAGACAGAGGCGTAGCGAGGAGGGGAGCGGGGGTGCGGACCGCACCGGGTGACACCATTCAGGGGGGGGGAGGGGTGACACCAAGGCAAAAAATAGCAAAATATATAGAGAAAAATTTGAGGGGGGTGCAAATTGGAAGTTTGAGGGGGGGGGGTGCAAATCGAAAATTTGAAAGTTTGTCCCCGGGAAGGGTCGCTACGCCTCTGGGGGGTGGGGTGACACCATTAAGTGCCGCACCGGGTGCCACCCGACCTCGCTACGCCACTGATTGGAGATTAACCCAGGTCCCATGTTGCTAGAACGGCGTTTGGCTTCCATTTAATTGATATTTATTACGTCAAGACGGAAGGTTTTTTTAATGATGTAAAAACGTCAACATATTTTTTTTGACATTTTAATATTACCAATATCTCAGTTTGGAACGGCGTGGCCAAGCGATAGAGTGCTAGACTGTTAAACCGAAAGTCTTGAGTTCGAATCCGAGCTCAAGTCAATCCCTGAGTCCACCCAGTTCTGATGGTTACTTAACTCACGTTAGGGAAAGTAAAGACTGCCTGGACATAGTGCTGACCACACTATCCGTTCAAATGCCGAGGTCACATAAACAGCTGACCTCTACTTCACTTGCAACGTGGACCTTCAGGTCCGAAAAGATAACTTTACTTTTTTTTTATCTCTCAGTTCTTGTTAAAGACGTTTCTCTAATTGAAATGATATTACATGGTTCAGTGGAATAGCATAACATTGTTAAACGAAAAATCTGAAGATCGATTCCCAGGTTCAAGTCTAATTTGGGTCCCTGAGCACACCTAGCCTAAGTGGGTACCTGGCTTGTATCTGGCATGGCTAATTGCTGTCCAGACAATCGTTTCATTTAATATGCTAAGAAAAAAGACACCGATAAACAAAACTTGAGTTTTCTCTTTACTGTAGCCTTATAGAGTATCTAACCACATTAAACAAAAAAAATGTATTGTTGAATATAAGTTACAGTGAAACAGACGACTCTATTATAGATCTAGCTTTTATCGAACCACTGAGTTAAAAACTAAGAACGACAACACCACCCCAAACACCACAGCACGTCTAGACTGAAAAGGGGACAGTACTCTGACCACATAAGTCAGAGTTATTTTTAGACAGCTCTATCCGCGTTGTTTGTCAAGCAATTCAATGCTACACTACACAACAGACAACACACTAACTCGTTACAACCAGCGATCATCGATCTAGTTCAATATTGACACCTTTTCTGTACTTACTTTATGCTCTTACAGCGTAAGTAAACAAAACATACATTGCTTTGAAATTCAAAGTATTTACCATTAACTTTGTTAGATGTTATTAATATCATTACCTCTTGGGGGAAAAAAGGTGTTTTTTTTTCGACCAAAGTTCTTAAATAGTTCTAAAAGCAAAACAACAACAGCTAAAACTGGAAAACAATAGCTTTAAGTCTAAAAAGATGTTTTATTTGCTCTTTCATTCCAGGGATTCACAGAAATTTCTCTTGCAGCGATTCTCAACTTTTAATTTCTGAAGTTGAGTCAGTTAGTAGCAGATAACAATCTTTTCGATTCAATGTTTAATTCACCTTTTTTGAAATAGGATTTTTTTTTATCATCCACAAAGCTGCAACTTAATTAAGATAATATTTCTGAAATAGGTTTATCTTGTTAACTTATGCCCAATTTGTTATTTAGTTTTATCATCAAAACAAAGTTGCAACTTAATTAGAATATAATTTCTGAAATAGGTTTAGGTTGTTAACTTTGTTCCTAATTTGTTAATTAGTTTTATAAGTCTTCATGTGCGTTAATTGGATAAGTTTATGATAAGGGTTAACCTTAGGTTAGCAACGTTGGGTAAGGAATATGGTTGGTATAGGTTGTTAGACTGGTTGGGTTAAATAATTAGAAATGAATAATTTAAGGTTATGTGTTCATAAAGTGATCAAAATAAATAACAGCAAGGCAAATCAACTACTTTAAATAGTCTATCTTAATCCAAAACACCGATATTTAATAAACCCAATTATGTGGTTAAAAGTCAAGTTACCTTTTCGGCTCTAACGGTCCACGGTGTAAGTGAAGTAGAGTTCACCTGTTTATGTGACCCTGGCATATGAAAAAATAGTGTGATCAGCACCATGCCCAACCGCCTTTACTTCCCTAACTTGAGTTAGGTACCCTTTAGAGCTGGGTGGACTCAGGGTTAAACCTAAGAAAAAAAAAAAAAAAAAAAGTTAAAAATAAAATCGACAAAGAAAAGCATTGCTCCATCTCTACAAAACTAAGGGGTCGCGAACCCACACCAGTAGCAGAACCCTCGCTGTAAGCCATCTGTTGTCGCCACTGAGCCGCCGACGACTACAAAGGACTCAGCAAATCCCCGTCCCTTTACCTTTTGTCTCCTGACAAAGCTCGCGAGACAACAATCACCTGGATGACCTTGACCCCGAGTGACGCTGCACTCGCGTTTAACTAGCAGAAAGTGCGGAGGTAGATCAATAATGCGTCAGCTTTTTCAGCATCAAAGTCTATCAGATGATGTTCAATTTCTAGATGTGAGCGTAATACGTATGTGCAAAAAAAGTACACTAAACAAAAACCATAAGGGGTCATCCTTAAATGACGTCACGATTTTTTGGGAAGATTTTTACCTCCCCCCTCCACTCCGTCACACATCGCCACAACCCCCCAAACCCTCGCCCCCATCCAAAAATGACGCCACACGTCAGCCTACAAAGCCCCTCAAAACTGCAGTTGAATTTTTCTTAAATTACGATAATTTTTTTCCAAAATCTTGTCTGAACTCTGTCAACATAGAGTACTTTAATCAATTCCTATTACAATTTATTAAAACAGTTTTCTAAAATGCGAAAAAATTCGTTTTCTAACATTTTATAATGCAAAAGTGTGACGTCACAACATCTGAACACCTCCTCCACCCACCCCCCTTTCATCACACTCCGTCACAAACTTACGGATCCCCCACTCCCCCCCCCCCTACGAGTGTGACGTCACTTATGGACGCTTACAAAATTTAAGAAAATTATGTATACATACTGTTGTGGCCCACGCTTTTTTTTTGTTATTAAAATAGTAGTTAATTATAATAAAAAATGTTTTTTTTTAATTCTAAAACGTTTTATATTTATTTTTTCGTCAATAGCTTTTAATTTTACTAGATAGTGGATTATATCCGGGTTCTTTTTCCAAGGTGAACGAAAAAAATAATATAAAAATAGTATGAAAAAACACAACACTGCTACTGGATGTTTTTATTTTTACTCAACGTTTCAACACATAATGTACAGACTAAAATACAACGATCACTGGATTCCAAAACCATGAAGATTCTTTCGTTATTAACTTTGTGACTTTTAATAACAAGAAGGAAATATCAATTTGTATGTGTTACATTATTTAAATAGACACTGTTCTTTGCATTATCCTTATTACTTTATTCTTATATAAACGAGCTCAGACAACACCTTTCTCTACCTTTTGTTAAATGACTAACATGTACACATCAACTCAGTGGCGTAGGCGGGGGGGGGGGGGGGGTTATGGGGGGTCATAGACCCCTTGGTATATATAAAGTATGAGGGGGGGTTGCAAATTGAAAGTTTGAGGGGGGGGGTGCAAATCGAAAGTTTGAGGGGGGGGGTGCAAATCGAAAGTTTGAGGGGGGAGGGTGCAAATCGCGGATGACACAGTGAACACTCAAGGGACGCAACCATAATATAAATAATACAAGGGACGTAGCAATCATTAACAAGACATAATGTATCACTGTGGATCAGTTTCATATCGATAAGCGAACTTTTAATTTGATTTTGCGCTTCCATTTCGTGTTTGCATTTTTTTTTTGCCTCAGACACGTAATTTATAGCGTCAGTTGTGTGTTCGCTTTAGTATTACAGTTTTCATCATCGGCTTGTGAGGACTGATACAGATTTACAATAGTAATATTTCTTTCTTACTTGTAGCCTGCTTTCATTCATTTAACATGGTTTCTTATACATAGATCTAATACAAAACGTCTAAATATAAAGAAAAAATTTTTTTTAAATTAAAAAAAAAAAACAACCTGAAACTGAAAATGCAAATGTGTAATTAAATGATGATTCAAGGGATTCTTTTTTCTCGGCGTGGTGGGCTGAGAGGACGAAGGGGGGGGGGGGGGGGGGAATTTCAGTTGAGCTGAAAAAAATTGGGATTACCGAGATTTAAAATGATACAAATTTTAGGCAATCGGAAAAGTTATGTTATTACAATGAGACACATCAAAGCAAACACCTATATCTATACAGTCCTTAGTTTTTTTTTTGTTTTTTTTTTAATTAATACAATTGTATTAAACATTTAAATCAGTAATAATAATATATTTGATAGATTTAACACAGCATCAAAGACATTCTCAAACAACGCTAATTTTCAAGGCTTTCAACTGTTTTATAAATAAAATATTTTATAACGCTATTGCTTCGAGAATCATAATAGACTATAATGACAATATTTGAATTTCAAAAATATGACAATAAGACAAAGATTTTACAATACTTTATACTATTGTTTTATAAACTAATAATTGTTGGAAAGTATTCTTATTAATTTTATTACTAATTGATTTTTACTGTGTTTTAATAGTGTTTTGGAAAAAGGCTTTAAGTTGTTTCCCTTACTAAATAAAACATAACGAGAAGTCGCTCGGAGAAATTAATTTGGTGTAAAATAATATTTTTCAGCACGAAATTTCTGATTGTTAACTAAACTCATTTTATTAATTGTTATTCGGTAACTGGTTTTTTTTTTGGGGGGGGGGGGGTCTTGTAGCATGTGTGCTAAAGTCCATTCGAGTATTGTCCTATTATAAAAAAAGTCCATTTTGGAATTTGTCCTTTTATGACAAACGTCCGTTTGGGCGATTGTCCCATATTGACAAATGTCCATTCGGGAATTTGTCCAGTTCGCGCACATATCAATTCTGTATAACTGTCATCGGACAAACGGCTTTGTGTCTTTCCGGCTACCTGCCGACAACCGCCCGGCTACCTGCCGACAACCACTTGACAACCTCCCGACAACCACCCGGCTACCTCCCTACAACCGCCCGGCTACCTGCCGACAAACACCCGACAACTTACCGGCAACCACCCGGCTACCTGCCGACAACCGCCCGGCTACCTGCCGACAACCTCCCGACAACCACCCGGCTACCTCCCTACAACCGCCCGGCTACCTGCCGACAACCACCCGACAACTTACCGGCAACCACCCGGCTACCTCCCTACAACCGCCCGGCTACCTGCCGACAACCTCCCGACAACCACCCGGCTACCTCCCTACAACCGCCCGGCTACCTGCCGACAACCTCCCGACAACCACCCGGCTACCTCCCTACAACCGCCCGGCTACCTGCCGACAACCTCCCGACAACCACCCGGCTACCTCCCTACAACTGCCCGGCTACCTGCCGACAACCACCCGACAACTTACCGGCAACCACCCGGCAGCCGGCAACCACCCAGGCATTGCTGTCAGTGTTTTAACGAAAAGCCATGTGAAACCATAACAACAATAACAAGTCAATGAAATAATAAGCAAGCTATCGAAATTAAAGGCATAATTATGAAATACATTTATGTTAATTAAAGCTGCATGCCTGAAATATAGATGCTCGTGGCACAATGCATATTTAAAATATCAAATAGTAATTAGCTGTGATTACCATGACAATGTTGGAGAATATGTGTTTTTTTTTCACATTAAATATTAATTTCACCAGGTTACATACCATTATAGGATTTTATGAAAAAGGGAAGCAACTAATACATATTTTACTACAACAATTATTAAATTGAGATAAAACAAAATAAAAATAAACTAATATAAAACTTACTAAATATTAAATTATAACTATTTTATTAATTTATAATTCTTTGTCTTATTATTATGTTTTATAGATTTTAGAATTACCAATGTAGTTAAATCTACACAGCGAACCATCAACAATAAAAAAAAAAATACTTTATTTCTATAAATAAAATTTTTTTACCTTAGTTTCGTTAATAAGAAGGCGTGTTTAGCTTAGGAATGATAAATCCCTTGAATCATCATTTAATAACACATTTGCATTTTCAGTTTCAGGTTGGTTTTTAATTTTAATTTTTATTTGTATTTAGACGTTTTGTATTAGATCTATGTATAAGTAAACCATCTTAAATGAATGCAAGTAGGCTACAAGTAAGAAAGAAATATTACTTTTGTAAATCTGTATCAGTCCTTACAAGCCGATGATGAAAACTGTAATACTAAAGCGAACACACAACTGACGCTATAAATTACGTGTCTAATGCGAAAAAAAAAAGATACAAAAAAAAATTTAAATGTAAAAAGAAATATATTTATAAACAGATAGATACGCATATGTACATATACTTGTCATATACACATAAGAGGTAGTACCCATATATATATATATATATATATATATATATATATATATATATATATATATATATATATATATATATATATATATATGTATATATATATATACATATATGAGTTATTCTTTTAATTTTTGAGTGATTATGAATATTCTACTTTTATAGTGATTCTGGGATATTTTTTAAAAATTAATATAGTCCCTACTTAGTCAAATAATATTAATGTTTAAGAAACAATGATTTTTTTCTGATTTCAACAGTTTTAATGAAGTCGATATCAGCTGACAACAATATATCTGGGTGATCAAATGGTCGCTAGTATTTATCTTGTTTTCTCTCGTTCTGTTATTCATTATATAAATTTCTTACTTAATTTGTAATGTATAATTTGATATCTAGTATAATTAAAATCAGATATTTTTGCAATGTCATCGGATAAGAACTAATCTGAAAATTTAAATCGGTACCACTGCACTAAAAGTTGATAAAAAAAATTATGTTTTAATGTATGCCACAAACAGACATTCACTGTGGCCTAACAGCGTTTAATAAAACAGCAATTATGTTCAACATGATGCTTTCTAACATGACCTTTTTAAGCTGTCGTGCGCATACATGGGAAACTCTCCAAGCTAATACATCATGTGCGTGTCATCATTTCAGCGTCATTGTTTTGTCCACCGGCATGAATTATGTGCGTCAGGTTGGTGAAACTTAAACGCAGGACAAACGCATGTCGCACGACAAACGCATGTCGCACGACAAACGCATGTCGGACGACAAACATATATCGCTGTCTCGATACTAGGTCAGTGAACTGAGATGTGCTTTTGGTACAGGACTAGACAGCAGGGGGTGGGGTGGGGATGGGAGGAGGGGGATATTTGAGAATGAGGGTCGGGGTAAAGTGGGATTATGAATCGTGTGTCTAGAGTAGTTGATGTGTCAACTGTCCACGACTTAATTTTAGAAATGTGAAGGGTTCGTGTGTAAATGATGTGCGCACGCCAGGAGTCTGTGTGTGTGTGTGTGGGGGGGGGGTGGGTAATGTTGACCGTCACGATGAACCTACGTGGGGGGGGGGGGGCTTAAAATAAGCCACTCTGTGGCTAACATCACCACTATGTTTCTAACATAACCACTGTGGCTAACATCAACTATGTGGATTACATCACCAATGTGGCTAACATCATCACTTATTGGCTAACATCCCCACTATGTGGTTAACATCCCCACTATGTGGTTAACATCCCCACTGTGGCTAACATCACCACTCTGTGGCTAACATCCCCACTCTTTGGCTAACATTACTCTGTGGCTATCATCCCCTTTCTGTGGCTAACATCACCAATGTGGCTAACATCACCACTGGCTAACATCACCACTGTGCGGCTAACATTACCACTGGCTAACATCACCACTATGTGGCTAACATCACCAACCTGTGGCTAACCTAACCACGTTGGAAGATCTAGCTATATGCAACTACCTAGATACCCAAACGTATATTTTAATTTTAATATGCCGAATTCACATACGCTAATTTCTTAAATTTGTGTGAATTTCATTCCATGTGCAAAAAATAAACACTGCATCTTTAAAAAAAAAAATAATCATTTGGTAACTTAAGAACGTGTCTTGTCTGTACTGATACCATACGTAAAGTGTTCTCTGGAACTCGCCTGGAACTCTGGCACTTGACACCCAGCTCGGCAAGTGCCGCAGATAAGCGACGCTGAGAACAAAGACGAGCTCGCTGCACGCCCGTGATGATTCACTCACGCCTCACGTACATCAGAGGGGAGAGTATCTGAGACTATTTCACAGGTCTGGCCGTCTATAGAGTGATTCGCACCATGTGGCCGTCCATGACGATACTTACATTACATGGCCGTCCATTGCGAGATTTGCATCAAGTGGCCGTCCTTAGCTAGACTTTCATCATATGGCCGTGATATATCATTTCGTTTAAGTACTCGCATGAAACATGATTAATGGAATATAACAATTCACAGCAACAATGTGACAGAAAAAAAACACAAAGAAAATAAGTCACACTATAAAAATAAAGAAGTCGCTAAAATAAAACTTATAGCTAACTTTTAATCTAATTAAACATTAAATTAGTCATTAAAAATTCATTTAAAAGCTAATGTAGTCAGTTTAAAAAAAAAGTAAAATGCTAAGATTAATTAGTAGCGACATTCGATAAGTCGGGTGAGCGATACTCACGGAATGTTTACAGTCATTTAGTCCAATCAATATTCAACTAACGGGTAGGAGAAATGTGATCGCGTCATTTACACCTAGACCGTCTGACCATTTACACCTATAGGGTCTTACCATTCATACCTAGAGGGTCTCACCATTCATACCTAGAGGGTCTCACCATTCACACCTGGGCGGTCTCACAATTCACACATGTGCCGTGAGTACTTCACACCTGAGGTGAGCCATTAACACCATCGGTCGGTCAATAACGGACACGAACACTTTGTCCATCAAGGAACTTAGTCTGCCTATCGTGCTTTTCGTTGTAGGATTGAGTTGGTGATTAGGTTTGTATTGATAGATCAGTGTAGTTCCTGAATTTAGTTTATTTCTCAATTTTTTAAATTTTATTTACGTTGTCTATTGATTGTAGACTACTTAGTAGTAAGTTAAGTTTTGTAAGTTAAGTTTTATTAATTCGGTTACTAAAATAAAATATATGAGATATTCTGTTTTTTTTTAATATTTGATTTTTTTTTTAATTTTTAAGCTTTTCATCAAACTATGTAGAATCTACTAATTCTAATTTATGAACACCATGCTCATATCATGATTTTCAGTTAAATAGAGCATGCCTTAACTTAAATTGCCGTTCTTTATTATTTATTTTGTGTTGCTTTTTTCTATTATTCAACATAAAATGTTAGTTATTTTTAAGTATCCCCCCCCACCCATACACACTCACGTACACAATAAATGAAATTATATTTTGTATAGTTTTGCCTTTTCTTCTTCATTAAAAATCCCTTGAAAGACTGAGTATTAAAACTACATCTAGATCTAGTATCATTTCAAAATTATGTTACAAATTGAAATTTCCCTTTCAGTTGAATGTCTGTGCGTGAGAACGTGTCGCCGACATGATGGATGATATATCCACTGGAAAAGATGTCGTATCCAGTAGTAGGGATGTCGTATCCACTGGAAAAGATGTCGTATCCATCAGTAGGGATGTCGTATCCAGACTAAGGGAAGAGAGTCGTAGGAACCCTTTGATCGAGGCCATAGTGTCGTACGACGAGGACATGGTCAGGACGGCCATTACACTAGAGGAGCTCTGCACTATGAGTGCAAGGTCAGGGTTGTAGGACAGTAGGGCAGTAGGACATGATAGGACATACGTTTATTTGGATATACAGTAGGACATGATAGGACATATGTTTATTTGGTTATACAGCAGGAGATGATAGGACATATGTTTATTTAGATATACAGTAGGACATGATATGACATTTGTTTATTTGGATATACCGTAGGACATAATAGGACACATGTTTCGGATATACAGTAGGACAGAATAGGAGATTTATTTTTTCAATACATATTAGAGCACAATAGGACCCATGTTTTAGGGGTCAAAATATCAGAATAGGACATATGTTTTTTTTGGTTATACAGTAGGGCAGAATAGGACAAATCTTTTGGAAAAACATGGGTCACAATTTTTGTGGAAGTGGGAGGGGGGGGGGGGGGGGTAAAAACAGTTACTTTTTCCGAATCCAACGAACCATTAAGAATATGCAATAAAGTTCACGTGTTTTTGTGACTTCTGCTTTTACTTTACCTTGAATCAGGTACCCATAAGAACTGAATCGACTCTGGCACGTCCTAGGGACGCGACACTTTAGAGAAGTCCTGTGTTCTAACGTTAGATTATGCCGTCCCTCTATAAGTTGGGGTTAAGAGATTTCATTTTGTACGATATATAAGATATCATTTCCAATACAACATGCGGATTCCTACATTACTTCATCTTTTCCCTTTTGTGCCCAAGACACATAGGGCCGTACGTTACTTGCTACTCATCAATGTTACCCAAACGTTTTCAAACAATCGGATCGAAAGCTCTAGACGAACAATGGCACTAAAGAAAAAAAACACGCACCCCGCCTACCAACCACACTCCCTAGAATCTCATTCAACAACAGCCCACCGCCCACCACTCATCCTCCCCCTCCTCTCCTGTATCCGCCATTGTGGGCAACATTATTTCCCCCCAGCTGATCATCGACTGCCCGCGTGTGGTCCTTCGCTGGTCAAGCAACTGCATAGCTATAGGGCAGTAAACAAACCACTTCAAGACTTTACACTTTCAGACTAGGCGGCCTTGACACAGGGTTTTAGCGATAGGCAGAGGCGTAGCGACCCTTCCCGGCGCCCGGGAACAAACTTTTCGATTTGCACCCCCCCCCTCAAACTATCGATTTGCACCCCCTCTCTCAAATTTCGATTTGCACCCCCCCCCCCCGTCAAGATTTCTATTTGCACCCCCCTCAACCTTTCAATTTACTTTTCCAACCCATTTTGGCGCCCCCTAAGTTCGGCGCCCGGGACCATATGTCTCCCCCACCCACCCCCCTCGCTACGCTACCGCCGTTAGGGGGGCGAGAGGAAAATGGTGGGTGGTAGGACACCTCTATAGCCCCCCCCCCCCCCCGCCTTACCCCCAAATTAATGTTGGCTCTAGTTAAGTCATAGATATATGGGAGTCATTATGACGTTTTGAAATGCTATCATTTACTAAATAATGTGTCATGAACCATTTTTTTTTACTTAAATGGTTGCATTGTTATGAAATACATGTAGGGGCCTATATTTGAATTGTTTTACACACACCCAAATAACAAAAAATGCGGTATTAGCCAGCACACACACACACACACACACGCACGCACGCACACACACACACACGCACGCACGCACGCACACACACACATACACACAAACACACACAAACACGTGTATATATATATATATATATATATATATATATATATATATATATATATATATATATATATATATATATATTAAAGATATGTGTAATATTTATTGAAAACATTGCTATAACATAAATTTGCCCAGGCAGCCATTTTGTTTTTACTAACTCTTGCCCGAGGTACTGTAAAAGCTACGGCTGCCTCTAGTCGATAGCCACTGGTCAGTAAACAAACCACTTCAAGTCTTTTCAATTTTAGACTGCTGGCGCTACCCAGTAGCTCATTGTTTATAATAGCTCTAGCTTAACGTTATACTGCCATTGTAAGTGTAAATGGAGGGGGGGGGGGTGGTCAAACCTTTGACTCTCCACTCCCCCCTTGGCTACGCCACTGTAGTCGTGTGATGACCTAAAGACGTAGACTCCCTGTTGCAGGTTTGCCTACGTGTTGAAACAGGAGGGCGTCCTACCCGGCGACTACGTGGCGTCCACCCTGCCCGTATCACCGGAGGCGGCCGTCGTCACCTTCGGCATCATGTTCGCTGGCGCCGCCCCCGTCAACCTTGACCTTTCTTTTAAAAACGGAAGTGGCTTCACTCACGTCATGGCCAGGTATGTGTATTTGTTGAACATTAACACTCAACATTAAAGGTAAACCCTAACACAAAACATTAATCCTATATTACTTTTTTGCCGAAGTTAACTTAAAAAAAATTATTAACGTACTTTCATATCTGCCTTCAGAGGTGAACACTGTACACTGAAAGTGAACTCACTTAAATAAAATTTCCCTATCTGTTATTAATTGTCGAAGGATCAAATTGTGACAATGTGTCCTAGTCTTTGAACCTCTTTAACTATCCATTTTAACACGGCAGATAAAAAAGTCCTATAACATACAATTAAATAATATTATGGTCCAGAACGAACAACCACACTGACCCCCATCCACTTTATTAGTGTTGTTAATTATAAGCTACACTGTTTTATAAATACTTGCTTTACTTTAATTTACAAATTAATAAAGGAAATAATAACTTTCTTCAATAGTTATTTCCCTTGACAGAACCAAAGCTCGCCTGGTGGTTGTCAGGGACGCCGCGTGGGACAATGTCCTCAACTTCCTGTCTCCCTATACCACAATCCCCAGCGACGAAACAACTCCGTGGGCTGACCTTGATCTGAAAGTGCTGCCCCATTTAAAGCGGATGTTGTTGGTTCGTCGGTCAGGTATATTAGCGTCCCTCGGTTGTTGCTTCTTCCTCATCACCTTTTCAACTCCCAATTGAGAATAGGCTATTTACATTTTTCCATGCGTTTCTGTCCTTTAATTTTTCCCATTTCTTTCAACTCTTTACTCTAATATTTACGCTTCGTTCTATATCTCTGCGCCATATGTTTTCGAGTCTCGCTCTTTTTCTCAATTCATTGTCTCTGGTAATATTATTTTCTGATTTTCTTAACCCATATTATCCCAAGGTCTCAAATTTTTTAAATTTTTTGATATGGTTAAGCTTTTGGGCACTGAATGAAGGAATGACTATGGATTTTTTTTAAAAATCAATACTTTTTTAAATATCGATTTTTAAAAAAACGTCCCATAAATGGGACGCTAGCAACGAACGGCCCCATGTACATTTATTGAAACATAAAATCATTTATCACGAAATATGGCTAATCACGCGAAAATTAAGCTGTATACTGATTTTGTATTGTTAGACCAATGATTACATTGTTTAGGACAGCAAATAATACTGATAATGATCAATTGGGTTAGCCATACCATGGTCTAAAATGGAGAAATTATGTTCAAAAGTCTAGTTTTCTTTCAATCTAGCATCCATCAAAGTGAACAACACTTGGAAATAAGTAAAGCTGTGACTAGTACATCTAATTATACACACATGATCAAAAATATTGTTATTATTCATCGAAACTGTAATATAATTAAATATAAATAATTGATTTTTTTGGGGGGAGTACTTGATATTTTCAGGGGTGGGGAATTAAATTTCAGGGGAAGGGTGGACATTGGTAAAAGTATGTTTTGTATATAAATTCTATTTTGTTCTGGGGGCAGAGCCCCCCCCCCCTCCTCCGAAATGATGCCTGAAAGAAACTCTGCCCTCAGTGAATTTGCAAAAGATGATCCGGTCGTTCCAGATGTCATCCAGCCATCTTCTCTTTTGTTACCCTCGCTATTCCCCCCCCCCTCACAGGCGTACATTAGGAAGTCTGAGGGGTGGGGGTGTGCAAATCGAAAGTCTAAGGGGGGGATGCAAATCGAAAGTCTGGGGGAGGGGGTGTGCAAATCGAAAGTTTGTCCCCGGTCGCCGGGAAGGGTCGCTACGCCTCTGAGGGGCCCACTAACACTTTTTGCATAGGGGCCCAAAAATCCTAGCTACGCCACTGCATCAGACATCTTATTTCTAGGGCACAGATCCGTCTCTGGGGGCTTGTATTGAGTGTTCATGGCTCTCATCCATGTATGCACCTCACTATGCGAACAGCTCCCAATCTAACACCAGGAATCTCCTTAAAAAGTTAACAAAGTAAAACTGGTATCGGGAACCTTTGGAGGGAAATATTATTGGGGCATGACAACCGTACACAGCTAATTCACATTTCTGCTATATGTAGCTTAAGCTCTCTTATATGAAGAGAGTTAACCAACCCCCATGACTGAATCATTTCACCTAAATCGTGGCCATTGTTATTATTCTGTTTTGTTATAATTTTAATATCACGCGCTAGTAAATTTACAGCAATACTAAATTAGTTTGTATTCAATGGTATTAAATACTTCAATAAGTGTTATTCTGAAAACTTAAAAATAAAATGTAAGTTTTTCAATATTTGCAATTTTTTAAATACAATAATATATAAGAAAATATAGCTCAAGGTCATAATTAAATATCTATAAATACTACTTAACACCCCAAAGTCAGCAGTTAACAAAGTCAACAATTGTTTCACCATAAATAACCATTTAACATGAATATTTGCATCTGTGTTTCTCGCTAGTGTCCAATAAATGTGACGTTTGTGTAACAATCTACATGGGGCCTTTCGTTGCTAGCGTCCCACTTATGGGACGCTTGTTGTACACTTGATATAACCAAGTAGTAAAAAAAAATTGTTATTCTTAAATTTTTATCAGATAGAAATATGGTACTGCTACAAGTTTCAAATGTATTTTGCACTTAAAATGTTAATATTTTAGAAGATATGCATTTTCCTGTGCGCATGTTTTCTTTTTTCCGCCATTTTGACAAGTCCTGCAAATCCGGCTCTATAACATTTTTCTAAATTATTTTTTTTCACAAAACACACACAAATTCAATAGTCTAGCCATTTTTAAATACAATGAAACATAATTTGTGTTTTAACTAGTTTTTAATAAATTTTAGCAATTTTTTTTGCAAGCGTCCCATAAGTGGGACGCTAGCAGAATATGGGTTAATGTATGCATTTATTCTGTCCTTTATTATACTGTTATGTTATGTACTTTATCAAATCATTTATTATGAATTGTTATAAATTATATAAATTGTATTTCCCCTAGGCAGATATTTAAAGATATAAAAGATTGTAGTTTGATCATGTCCCATGTCTCTATCGCCTGCTTACAGTAGAAAATATTAAATCGTAATTTCAAAAAATACCTTCAAAAATAATATACCCTTATATTTGAAACCTACATGTATACTCCATGTTGTACCCATCTCTGTTTCCTTAACGTTGTAGTCAGGTAAATTCGTTAAATACATGTTTACATTCATCCATAACTTTTAACTTATTACTTATACCCAACATCTAACACAACCTTTCTGGTAGACCTAAGGCAGCTGTCGTTTGTTGAGTTGCTGAGGGCGTCGCCTGATGAATATGTGTACGACGGCATCAACTCGGAGATGGTAGCGTTCGTTCACATGACCACTGGGTCGCCCAGCGAGTTTCTCAAACTAACGGAGATAACTCATGGAAATGCGCTCAGTCAGATGGAGATATGTGAGTTATCTACCTTTAAGTATTGTATCTTGGCCCAGCGAGTTTCTCAAAGTAATGGAGATAACTCATGGAAATGCGCTCAATCGGATAGAGATTTATGAGCTATCTACCTTTAATTATTGTATCATTTCCAAATCATAGTATTAAAAGGACATATTTCGCTCCATGCTCTAATACTAAAAATAACATCTAGCAAAAATATAGGCCCTATATATATATATATATATATATATATATATATATATATATATATATATATATATATATATATATGTATGAATATGTTGTACCTATTTCTTGCAGTGAACAGTATTACCCAGGTCCCACACACAAAGTTTATGTACATCAACCCGTGGTTCTGGTTGACTAGTCTACCACGTGACTTCCTGTACGGAGTGACGAGGGTAATACCGGACCTGTGGCGTACCGTTCACGGTAAGTGGTTACTATAGGGCAAAGTACCATACGGGTAGAGCAACCTGCAGGTTGAGTTTCCCCGTGTTATGAAAATCTCTATGGAAAATCTTACCCTAAAATAAGTTTACTTAATATTAAAATTAACTAAGGTTTAGTTAATCTTAAATTAGAATCCATTCTATATTAATATGCCACATTAAACTATATTTAAAACTACTTGTAACGGTATTCAAGTTATCGTGTTCACAGACACACATACACACACAGACTCATGGACAAAATTGCAAAACTATGTTTTTTCCGAATCAGGGAGGTGTAAAACTTCGAGATTTTTTTAAATCTCGATTTTTTTGCACGATTACCATACTTGCTCTATATTTCGTATACGAGAAAAAATTTAAATTTACAATCACAGTTTTAAACTTCGAATCTTGTGAATATTTTTTTTCATTGAGTTACTTCCCCTACATGTAGATTATCCGCGAATGCTGTGCAGTATCATAGCAACAGAGGACGTAAAACACGCGGACATACAGCCCGTCTACGTGGTGGAGATGCTGAGGTATATGGACCCGGGGGTACAGGAGCCACCCCTCGATCACCTGTTCATAGGTCAGAGGATTCTTCTGGAATTATTTCCTCTTTTAGGTGAAATACATCAAGTTAACGTTAAAACCTACTAAACCCTAAGTTCGACTATTGGCATTCTTACAGAAATTAGCTTTAAAATTTAGAATACCTGACGCAGAATCCACAGTTACATCCATAAATACACTAAATCAAGCCACAGACTTTACCCCCGCTCATCCCTGTGTCATCTTTTATGACATTATAAAAAAAAAATAAATCCGAAAACTAGATAAACTCTGATTATAAATCTAATTAAAAATCAAACGATTGAAATGGATTATACCATGTGCGAGCAAAGAAGACTAAACTCAAATCTAACCAAACAGTTATCAATCATCCTTAGCAATATTTATAGTGTAGCCTACGACTAACAGAAAGGTGACCTGTGTCTCATCTCTCCATGACCAGCCGGTATGCCAGTGACTAGGGCAATGTTGAACTCTGTCAGGAAATTCGCCAGGTCCTTCAGTGTCGGCTACGGGAGTCACGAGACCGGCATGATCAGTGCCTTGAACTTATCGGCTGATCAGATCGATCAGTACCAGGACTTCGATAATGGCTTGGTTCTACCAGGTGGGTGTGGTATGTGGGTGTGTTCTACCAGGTGGGTGTGGTCTGTGTGTGGGTCTTAACACTGGGGCCAGATCTATGTGTAGGTTTTACCAGGTGGGTGTGGTCTGTGTGTAGGTTCTATCAGGTAGGTGTGGTCTGTGTGTGTGTTCTACCAGGTGGGTGTGGTCTATGGGGCGGTTCTATCAGGTGGGTGTGGTCTGTGTGTGGATTCTACCAGGTGGGTGTGGTATGTGGGTGGGTTCTACCAGGTGGGTGTGGCCTGTGGGGCGGTTCTACAAGGTGTTCGTGGTCTGTATGGTGGTTCAACCGGGTGGGTGTGGCCTGTGTGTAGGTTCTACCAGGTGGGTGTAGCCTGTGTGTGGGTTCTACCAGGTGGGTGTGGTCTGTGTGTGGGTTCTACCAGGTGGGTGTGGTCTATGGGGCGGTTCTATCAGGTGGGTGTGGTCTGTGTGTGGATTCTACCAGGTGGGTGTGGTATGTGGGTGGGTTCTACCAGGTGGGTGTGGCCTGTGGGGCGGTTCTACAAGGTGTTCGTGGTCTGTATGGTGGTTCAACCGGGTGGGTGTGGCCTGTGTGTAGGTTCTACCAGGTGGGTGTAGCCTGTGTGTGGGTTCTACCAGGTGGGTGTGGTCTGTGTGTGGGTTCTACCAGGTGGGTGTGGTCTGTGTGTGGGTCTTAACACTGGGGCCAGATCTATGTGTAGGTTTTACCAGGTGGGTGTGGTCTGTGTGTAGGTTCTATCAGGTAGGTGTGGTCTGTGTGTGTGTTCTACCAGGTGGGTGTGATCTGTGTGTGGGTTATACCAGGTGGGCGTGGCCTGTGGGTGGGTTCTACCAGGTGGGTGTGGTCTGTGTGTAGGTTCTACCAGGTGGGTGTGGTCTGTGTGTAGTTATACCATGTGAGTTTTGTGGATGGCGTGACCTATCGGTTGAGAACTACACTGCTAAACTTTAAAGTCTCAAGTTCAAATCCGGGCTCAAATCAGTAAATGTGCTTGTGTCCACTTAACTCTGATGGGTACCTAACTTTCGTTAGGAAAACAAAGGCGGCTTGGCAAAGTGCTGCCCAATTTATCTTCTTGTATGCCGAGGTCATTGAAATAGATTAACTCTACTTCATCTGCCTCACTTGTCTTAACATTGTTCACAATGCGTCTTATTTTCCAATAACTCGGAAGTGAGAGTAATTCATAATAAGGATTGCGTCCCTTTATTAACAATCGTAGGTGTGCAGATGAGACTTGTGGACGAGAACTGGCGAGACGTCAAGATGGGGGAGAAGGGGAGAGTACTGGTGAAAAGCCGCGGTATGTTCCGGGGTTATCCTTGTGATCCGGAAAGGACGGCGGAAAAATTTGATAAAGATTTGTGGTATATGACGAATGATGTTGGTTATGTTGATAAAAGGTGAGTGGGGTGGGGGACCGTAGGGTTGGGGTGGCGGACGGGGTGTGGAAGGTCGGTTGCGGGGGACGGTAGGTGTTTGAGGTTGGGGACGGTAGTTGAGAGGGGTGGGGATGGTAGGGGGTGGTGGAAGGTTCGATGAATTGGGTGGGGAACGTTAAGAGGGGGGGGGGTGATGGAAACGGTAGGTGATCAGGGTAAAAAAAAGGTAGGGTGCGGGACGTTAGGTGTGTGGGGTGGGGAATAGCATAGGATGGGGGACGGTAGGTATGTGGGGTGGGAAATAGCATAGGATGGGGGACGGTAGGTATGTGGGGTGGGGAATAGCATAGGGTGGGGGACGATAGGTGTGTGGGGTGGGGAATAGGATAGGGTGGGGGACGGTAGGTGTGTGGAATAGTATAGGGTGGGGGACGGTAGGTGTGTGGGGTGGGGAATAGGATAGGGTGGGGGACGGTAGGTATGTGGGGTGGGGAATAGGATAGGGTGGGGGACGGTAGGTATGTGGGGTGGGGAATAGGATAGGGTGGGGGACGATAGGTGTGGGGGGTGGGGAATAGAATAGGGTGGGGGACGATAGGTGTGTGGAATAGTATAGGGTGGGGGACGGTAGGTAATTGGTGTCAGTTATGGTAGGTCAGGGGTGGGGGGCGGTAGGTGAGTGGGGTGGGGGCGGTAGGGGTATGGTGGGGACGGTATGGGTGGGCCACGGTAAGGGGGTGGCGGATGGTAGATGAGTGGGGTTTCAGGACGGTTAGTGAAAGGGGTGGGGATGCGAGGTAGTTGGGGTAGGGGCTGTTGGTAACTGGTGGTGAGGGCGGTAGGTGAGTGTGGTGGTGGTGGTAGGTAAGTGGGGTGGGGGCCTTGATATGATATCATTGAACAAGCCTTGGGCCGAAGCAAAATATCTTTAACAGTAGTCCTGTTCTTCCTATTGTATGTCCCAGCACTGGTCACCTGTTTGTTGGAGGTAGAATCGATTCCATCATCCTACACGGCGAGTACATGCTGTATCCGGCATGGCTGGAAGAGATGATCGCAGCCCATCCGGCAGTCCAGCAAGTCGTGGTGGTGCCCGTGTTGGATGACGTCTTGTTTCATGCTGTGGGGGCGTGTGTCGTACGGTAAACACGTTGTTACACTACATCGTCTTTGTGCGGTGTACTGTAAACACTTTGTTACACTACATCGTCTTTGTGTGCTGTTAATATTTGTCACCCCATATCATCTTTGTGTAATGTAAACATTTCGTTACACTGCATCGTCTTTGTGTGATGTAATGTAAACCACTGGCGTTGCGAGGCCGGTATCACCCGGTGCAGCACTTAATGGTGTCACCCCCCAGAGGCGTAGCGACCCTTCGCGGGGACAAACTTTCAATTTTCGATTTGCACCCCCCCCCCCTCAAACTTTCGATTTGCACCTCTTAAAAGACTATTTAACACTCGAATTAATCACTTAATTTAGTTGAATTATCATTTTTCTCTATAATATATTTTGCAACTTTTTGCCTTGGTGTCACCTCCCTAAATGGTGTCACCCGGTGCGGTCCGCACACCCCGCCCCCCCCCCCCCCCCCCTCGATACGCCTTGGCTGTAAACACTTTGTTACATCTCATAGTCTTTGTCTGGTGTACTGTAAACACTTTGTTACACCACATTGTCTTTGTGTGGTATACTGCACATCTATATATTTACTTATTGTACAAAGTCCACCATCGTTACATACCGCTGAATTGAACATACATGTAACTCAAGTTGAAGTAAAGTCCATACAATTGCATACTAGATTTTAAAATTTCATCTCCACTTTATTGCATGTTTTGTTAATGAGAATTTATAACATATATACCACGTATAACTCCCTGATCTTTACTTATTTATTTATACAAGTTTATTTAGTTATTATATAAACAAGTATAAGCTCTATGATCATGAGATTTACTTCGCTTATTTTTAGCTTGAATAAAAATAATGAAGCTCGGTACCCCTCTCGAACCAGAAGCTGATTTGTTTATCAATTCTCGTCATATAAAGGGATTTTGTGATATGCAATATGTTTAGCCACTTTTACATTACCCAATACAAATCAGGTATACCCATCAGAGCTGGGTGGTCTCATGGAATTTATAAGAAGTTTAGTCCCTGAACCGAACTCGAGACTTTCGGATTAGTAACTGTTTTGTTCTACCGTTTGACCACTCGGTCCTCCTTTTACTCACCCAAATCTCTCACGTTTTCTCTGTGATACAAATGTTCAAAGAACGTTAACTCACCAACAGGAAAGACAACTCCCACGTCACTAAAGACCAGATCAACCAAACGATCGCACAGTTTGTTTTTGCTGACCGTGAGTCGGTGTTCCACGTCACGCACGTGTGGTTCGCAGACGACATCCCCAGACTAGCAGACGGCACAGTGGACAGGATGCGTGTGGCTGATTTACTGCAGGATATCGCGAACCGCGAAATGTGCTAAATAAAAGTTAGGCGTCATCACACATGACTTGTATCCCCTTCCGACACGTTGTACACATGACATTGATTATTGATTTTTTTCTAAATAAAAACACAAACACATTTTAATATTGCTACATTTTCTTTGTCGTCTTTTTACGGAACATTTTATATCATCTACCTATCATAGCGACAGTGAGATATTTAATTCTTTTCTGTTTTTGGAACTTACAGTGTCGGAATGCCTTGGCTTATTAATGGCTTTAATACCACCCATGGTAGTGAACGTGACGTTGGTGCAGGTGTTTATTATTTAAACCAGACAAAAGTAATATTAGAAGAACGAGAATTTCTTGGCCTATTCTATTACTACCAATCGTTATAGATTAAACTTTCAATTATTTATAAATTTTGTGTTTACCATAGTTTAAAGTTTTCTATTTTAACATTTAAAAACAAATCTACTAAACTAAAAGTTATAAAACACACATCTATACATATTATTATATAATTATACATATCTATTAAGCTTTTAAAAAAATTAACGGCCAGTATTTTATTTATGTGACAATTAAATACCATTATATTTGAGAGCCTTTTCAAAGAAATTAATTTTAGGTTATTTCCCTTAACAATATTTGACTTTATAAATGGGAAGTAGGCATTTGTAATTTCTTTTTTCTGGTATAGGAGGAGGTATTGTAATCGTAGAAAAAAATTGAAATCGACTTCTTGGCGCTTTACATCCTACTAATTTGGAAAAACTCATTTTTGCAAACGTGTCTGTATGTATGTCTGCATGTGCGTTTTTATGTGTATATGTGAACACAAGAACTGAAATACCGCTTTATTTAGGTTGACGAAATTTCACACATCATTATATGCAATGAAGTTTTAAGAGATTTCTGTTAACTGGAAGTGGTACTTACTCCACTTCTCAAAAACCGACAACTTAACTACCGTTTTAGTTAGGTCGACAAAATTTCATACATACGTATACAATTGTATAATTATGTTGCTTTTAATTTTTTAGAAAACCTCCGATATTCGGAAAGTGTACTTTACCTTAGTTCCAGTTTCTAAATTCAGGTATAATTATTAAGTGTACTTTATCCTAGTTCCGGTTTCTAAATTAATTTATAAGTATTAAGATCCTGTAAGTAGATTTCTTTCAACTTTTGATCGATTGCAGGTAACTGGACGGGATACTTTTATTCTTTAATTTTTTACTAGTATATTATATTCTCATAAAGCAACATAATCTAAGAACTTTCTCGACAAAAAAATATTTTCTCGAAAAACGAGTGGTTTCCTCGCAAATGTGTATATTTCTATAGCCCGATTCCACAGCAGGTACCACCTCCAACACTTACTCTTATGTAAGGATATGCTTGAAAGTTAAGGGGAGCTCACTCTTGCTTTAATATTGCAATTCGTTTACATGTATTAAACAATCACACAAATGGCGTTACATTTATTCAAGTAGATTACCATCAAATGCTTGTATTTTACTACTTATATATTTTTATACAGCACCATTCTCTGAAGCTTTTCAGCGGCTTCCCAGAAGGTAAGTAATTAGCAGTCCATAAATGTTTAATGACATTATACCAGGGGTCGGCAACCTTTTGAGACGAAAGAGCAAAAAGTTACAATTTACAACATTACCCGGTTTTTAAAGAGCCACTAACATTTTTATGTCAATAGTATATTTGTTTAGTATATATATATATATATATATATATATATATATATATATATATATATATATATATATATATATATATATATATATATATATATACAGGGGCGTAGCGAGGGGGGGGGGGGGGGCGGGGTGTGCGGACCGCACCGGGTGAAACCATTTAGGGGGGTGACACCAAGGCAAAAAATAGCAAAATATATAGAGAAAAACTTGAGGGGGAAGGGGGGTGCAAATCGAAATTTTGAGGGGGGGGGGTGCAAATCGAAAACTTGAAAGTTTGTCCCCGGGAAGGGTCGCACCGTTTCTGGGGGGGGTGACACCATTAAGTGCCGCACCGGGTGACACCCGACCTCGCTACGCCACTGTATATATATATATATATATATATATATATAATCCAAAACAAATATCATACTATATATAAAATTTAAAATAAATAGCTTTGAATACATGAAATGATCTCATTTGAATTTGTGTTGAGAGGATCTACTATGTAAGTCAGAGTAGGGCCTACTTGCATTTGTTTTGAATAGCTCAAATCTCTCAGTGAAAACATCCTTCATTTTGTTTATATTAATGCTGAAGTGATTGAATAGTAGCATTGGTTTCATAACGATATTTTTTTCAGATTTTTCGTAATTAAATAATTTACCGCTCCCCATGTATTTAACAAAAAAAATTTTTTTTTCGAAACAAACCACTTCTTCAAGCAAGAAATATGCTGGGTTTCTTTCAGTTTTTCACTTAGCTGGTTTAGTTTTTTTGTGATGTTGAATGTTTTAATTAGGAATGGACAATGTAATAAGAAGTACACTGAGATGGGGAGTAACTAAATATTCTAATAAAATAGTGAATGTTTATTGTTTACATCTATTGTTATATCGTTTATTACCGAGTGCTGCAGACTAATATTTAAATGAGTTTTGGAAAAAAAAAATATTATTAACATTTGTGCATGGAGCTGAAGAGCCGCAACTGGACAGCAAAAGAGCCGCATGCGGCTCGCGAGCCGCAGGTTGTCGACCCCTGCATTATACTATATTGTAACACGTTTGTACACATGTCATAATTTGTATAATACTTGAACGATGCAGATGAAATTAGTTATACCATGTCAGGACACCCACTACATCATTTTCTATACATGGAATATTTTTTTTTACAAAAAACCTGAGATTGTGTTAGGAAGGGGTATTAAGGTTTTGGTGTTAATGCTTCTGATTTTTTTTAAAAACTTCTCTAATTTGTATGTATCTTTAATAAATGAGTTTGTCGATCTGAAAAACATTGTTGGACTGGTGTGTGTGTGTGTTACTATTGCAGCTTTATCAACGAAAGTTTGAGTTGCCTTAGTGTTATTTGCTGAGGTTGTTTTTTATTGTAATGTTCAGTATTGTCTAATTTTCTTTGTCGTCTTTTGTCGACTCGCTGGTATAACTTATAGGTTGTCCCATAAATTCTGGGTTTGTTATTATGATGTGTTGTAATTATATTTTCCCTGCCATTTACATATCCCCATAATTTTTAAAATTTTTATCTCTACTTCATTTCCCGAAGTTGTTGAATTTTGCCGTCAAAGTCTTGTTTGGAATATACATACCTTCAATCGATATGTCATCTCATATATTTTTAAGTAGGGGTTTTATTAGGGGTACAATTGAAATTCTTGTCTTACTGATTTCTGTATGTGAAAAGCGTTGGCTATGCTGTTGATTATTAGTAAAGGACGATTGTATTGTTGTATATTTTATCCACGCTGCTTTTTATTGTTGTTTTTTTTTCAGGAACTCCTGCAGAACGTTTTATGTCAGAATATCTGGCACCGTGGTCTGCCATTAATAGCAGAAGAGTGTTGTTCAGATTTCCGCCGGTTTCTAAATTTTTCTAGAAAGTTAGGCGTCATCACACATGACTTATATTCCCTTCCTACACTTTGCACAAAGATGTACACATGACTTTTGATTTTTTTTTTTTCTAAATAAAACACGAATGAATTTTAATATTGTTTTGTATTATTATTTGTATTCCTGCACACTTTTTCAACAATTTAAGAATGAAGTTTCGTTTTTTTAATTGCTTTACATTTTCAACATTCAAATTTAAGTTTAAGCTACCAAAATTTAAAACCAAATAATTGATTATAGTGTAAATGGCTAATACTAAGTAATTAGCAGTCCAGAAATGCATGCTTTATACAAGGTTTTACTGACATTATACTCTATTGTGACACGTTGTCCATTTGTGTACACATGTCATAATTTGAATAATACATGAACGATGGAGATGAAACTGGGTATACAATGTCCCGACACCCACTACATCATTTCCTAGACATGGAATAATTTTTTTGAGGTTGTGTTGGGAGGGGGTATTAGGGTTTTGTGGCAAATGATCTTATTTTTTAAATGATTTCTCTAATTAGGTAGTTTATATCTTAAATAAATGAGTGTGTCGATCTGAAAATTATTTTTGGAATGATGTGTCTGTTTTACTATTGCAGCTTTATCATGGAAGGTTTGAGTTGCCGTAGTGTTATTTGTTGAGGTTGTGTTTTATTGTAATGTTCAGTATTGTCTAATTTTCTTTGTCGTCTTTTGTCGACTCGCTGGTATAACTTATAGGTTGTCCCATAAACTCTGGGTTTGTTATTGTGATGTTTATGTTGTAATTATATTTTCCATGCCATTTACATATCCCCATAATTTAAAAAAAAATTCTGCGTTTATATTACCTCTACTTCATTTACCGGAGTTGTTGAATTTTTCTATTACCGTCTCTATTACTTTTTCTGTTTGTACTAAGAAAGTTGTCTCGTCCTCGTATGCAAGTATTTTCTTGCCTCTAGCGTTTGGAATATACATCCCTTTAATCGATTTGTCATCACATTTATTTTTAAATAGGGGTTTTATTAGGGGTACTATTGAAATTTGTGTCTTACTGATTTCTGTATGTGAAAAGTGTTGGCTATGCTGTTGGTTATTAGTAAATGACGATTGTTTGTATTGTTGTATATTTTATCCACGCTGTGTTTTATTGTTGTTTTTTTTCTGGAATTCCTGCAGAACGTTTTATATCATCCACCTATCATAGCGACATTGCGTTTGAGATATTTAATTCTCTTCTGTTTTTGTACTCGAACATGAAACTTACAGCGTCGGTTTGTCCTTGCTCTTTGGTGGCTTTGATGCCACACACATTAGTGAAAGGGAAGTTACTGCGGTTGTTTCTTTTTAAACAGGGCAGAAACAGTATTGGAAAAAACGAAAACTGCCAACTTAAATGGAGTTGGTATCCATGATCGCGTAATAATGAAATTCCACTTATTTATAAACTTATTATTTTACAAATTTTAATGTTTTCTATTTAAACGTTTACAAATAAATGTATTATAATAAAGCTTATAAAATACAAATTCATACCTATTATTACACAAACATACATATCTATTTAATTTAAAAGAAAGTTTATGATAAGCATTTGATTTATTTGACAATTAATTACCATTGTATTTGATAGCTTTTCTAAATAGATTAATTTTAGGTTATGTCCCTTAATTATATTGACTTTATAAATGGGAAGTAGCTACCACAATATATTCCCTAGGTAAATTTTATAATTTCTTCTTTCTCGTATACGAAGTATAGAAGAGGTATTGTAATTGTGGAGAAAAATTGAAATGACTTCTTGACGCTTTAAATCCTACTTATTGGAGAAAACTCATTTCTGCAATCTTGTCTATATGTGTGTCTGTATGTGCGTATTTATGTATTGTAAATTATAAAATACATTTATAAATACTGTTTTAGTTAGGTTGACAACACTTCAATTATCATTACATGCAATGTAGTTTTGAGAGAATTCTGTTAACCGAAAGTGGTACTTACTTTACTTCTCAAAAACCGACAACTTAAGTACCGTTTCAGTTAGGTGGACAAAATTCCATACATAAGCAGTGGCGGAACTAGAAAAAAAAGGGCCACCCCGCAAAATGTTTTTAGGCCCCCTATATATATATATATATATATATATATATATATATATATATATATATATATATATATAATACTCATTTCGGGCCTAATCTAGTTTTTAAAAAACATATTGTTTTAAAAATTACATAATACTTTTATTTTCAATTCTAACAAATTACAACATGTCATGTGTTTAAGTGCAATAGTCTGTTTTGCAAATCTGTGTGTCACTTTTGATGTGGCCGTATAGCTTCCCATGCGCAAGTCGGTCAAAAGTATATGAAACATGAAAGCTTTGTATGTGTAATGGTTTCTCGTGTTATGTTTATTTTTATGTTTTTTTTTTTTAATTTATATTAATTTTTTTTAATTCCTTTTTATGCTATGTCATTCTTTTAGTATGTATTTTATAAAAAATAATAATTAAGAGAAATAATTGCTTTTCAATTTGCGTAGTACAAAACTATTAAAAGGAGTTTATGGGCACTTAAAATTTGACTATTTAAAAAAAGGGAAATAAGTCATGGAAGTTGTTTGAATGTTTGTTTATCTTGCACACTAAAGCTTATGTAGATTAATTTTTTCTTTTACGCAACAGCGTGTGTTAGCTACTGTAGAACATCACTACAGTAGTAGTTTTTTTTTTACAAAACCATAATTAAGGTGCGCGAAAACGTAATTTTGGAATACAAAGTCATTGCTTTTTGATCGGATTTTGGGCCCCTGAACGGCCTGGGCCCCCCGCATTGCGGGTCTGGCGGTATAGTTGTTCCGCCCCTGTACATAAGTATACAATTGTACGTTTCTTTTCATTTTTGAATGACTTCCGATATTAGGAAAGTGTACTGTATCCTAGTTCCGGTTTCTAAATTCATTTATAAGTATTAAGATCCTGTAAGTAAATTTCTTTCAACGTTTGAACGATTGCTAGTAACTGACCTTCATACTTTTATTCTATTTTCAATTTCTTATTAATATATTGTATTCTCATAAAACAACATAATCTAAGAACGATTCGACGCTAAATATTTTCTATAAAAAAAAAGAGTGGTTTCCTCTCAAATTTTTATATTTCTCTAGCCCGATTCCACAGCAGGTACCACCTCCAACACTTACTCTTTTGTAAGGATATGCTTGAAAGTTTAGGGGAGCTCACTCCTGCTTTATATTGCAATTCGTTTACATGTATTAAACAATCACACAAAATGGCGTTCCATTTATTCAAGTAGATTACCATCAAATGCATGTATTTTGTACTTATATATTTTTATACAGCACCATTCTCTGAAGCTTTTCAGCGGCTTCCCAGAAAGTAAGTAATTAGCAGTCCATAAATATTTAATGACATTATACTATATTGTGACACGTTGTACACGTTTGTACACATGTCATAATTTGTATAATACTTGAACGATGCAGATGAAAATAGTTATACCATATCAGGACACCCACTACATCATTTTGTATACATGGAATAATTTTTTTGACAAAAAAACTGAGATTGTGTTAGGAAGGGGTATTAAGGTTTTGTTGTTAATGCTTCTGATTTTTTTTTAAAAACTTCTCTAATTTGTATGCATCTTTAATAAATGAGTGTGTCGATCTGAAATTTTTTTTAATGATGTGTCTGTTTTACTATTGCAGCTTTATCATGGAAAGTTTGAGTTGCCGTAGTGTTATTTGTCGAAGTTGTGTTTTATTGTAATGTTCAATATTGTCTAATTTTCTTTGTCGTCTTTTGTCGACTCGCTGGTATAGGTTATAGGTTGTCCCATAAACTCTGGGTTCGTTATTGTGATGTGTTGTAATTATATTTTCCCTGCCATTTACATATCCCCATAATTTTTTTAAAATTTCATCTCTACTTCATTTCCTGAAGTTGTTGAATTTTGCCGTCAAAGTCTTGTTTGGAATATACATACCTTCAATCGATATGTCATCTCATATATTTTTAAGTAGGGATTTTATTAGGGGTACAATTGAAATTATTGTCTAACTGATTTCTGTATGTGAAAAGCGTTGTGTATGCTGTTGATTATTAGTAAAGGACGATTGTATTGTTGTGTATTTTATCCACGCTGCTTTTTATTGTTTTATTTTTCTTCTGGAATTCCTGCAGAACGTTTTATGTCATCCACCTATCATAGCGACATTGCGTTTGAGATATTTAATTCTCTTCTGTTTTTGTACTCGAACATGAAACTTACAGTGTCGGTTTGCCTTGAGTCCTTGGTGGCTTTGATACCACACACGTTAGTGAACCGGAAGTTACTGCGGTTGTTTCTCTTTTAAATAGGGCACAAATAGTATTGGAATAAACAAAAATTGCTATACTGCCACCAAATCATTAATTCAATTTGTAATTTTACTTTTTTCAAAAATTTATTATTTAACAAAGTTTAAAGTTTTTTATTTAAAAATTTAAAAATAATAAATTATATTAAAAGATAAAAAATACAATTTAAAACAAATTATATATATATATATATACAAAATTATTTTATTAAACAGAAAATTATTGATCAGTTTTTGTATTTTATGACAAGTAAATACCATTGTATTTTTAGCATTTTAAAAGAGATTAAGTTTAGGTTATTTCCCTTAAAACTATTGACCTTTTAAAGGGAAGTAGCCACCAAAATATATTCTCTAGGTAAATTTAATTTCTTCTTTCTTGTATACGAAATATAGAGGAGGTATAGGGCTGATTAGTAGGTCATCAACCATTAGTAGTATATTAGGTCCCTTTTGGGTCGCATTGCTTTTTCTGTTTGTTCTAAGAAAGTTCTCTCGTCTTCGTACGCAAGTATTTTCTTGCCTCTCGCGTTTGGAATATACATCCATTTAATTGATTTGTCATAACATCTGTTTTTAAATAGGGGTTTTAGTAGGGTACAATTGAAATTCTTGTCTTACTGATTTCTGTATGTCAACGTTGGCTAAGCTGTTGATCATTAGTAAATGACAAGTGCATTGTTTTATATTTTATCCACGCTGCTTTTTATTGGGTTTGTTTCTGGAATTCCTACAGAACGCTTTATATCATCCACCTATCATAGCGACATTGCGTTTAAGATATTTAATTATTTTCTGTTTTTGTAATCGAACTTGAAACTTACAGTTTCGATTTGCCTTGGCTCCTTGGTGGCTTTAATACTATCAATGTTAGTAAACCGGACGTTATTGCTGTTGTTTCTTTTTAAACAGGGCAAAAATAGTATTGGAATAATTTTTTTTTTCAAGTTATAAACAATTTATTTTGACAAATAAATGTGACTTTAAATCTAGCTAATATCTTGAACTTTATTCCTTTCACATAGTCCATTAACAACATACTGGAGTCTACTAGGGTTTGTGTGAAATAAGATGAATAGCTCCCTTTCTTTGCTGAGCAAAACATTATTTTTCAGGGCCTGAAATAAAATATTTTCAAATTTTCAAAACCTTCATTTGAAAAGTGCTTGTGCTTAGGAGCTGAATAACAAAAAAAAATAAACAATCATATTTAGAAAAAAAAAGTCTTACTGCTTTTTTGGTATTGACATCAGCAATGACGCCTGTGATATCAGTTTCAAGTGAGCTAAGTTTAGACATGAGGGTGGCCATAGCTGACTGGACGTCAACGGGGGAGAGGCAGGGCAAGCCACTGGATGTGCTGGAGCCATCATACAAAGCTGACTCACAGTCTTTAACACATTTCTCTAGCTGACTGACTTTTGAAATATACTTCTCAAAATCTGTCTGGTCTATGGACTGAGCATTCTTGTATTTGCTGTACAAGTTTTGAGCCCTTTCAACTATTTTTTGCTTAGGGAGGTAGAGCATTTTACTGTCGTCAGTTGAATCTCCCAGCAAGTGGTAGAGACGTGATGATGAGGTGTCCCTGGAGTCCACAACACTGCGCTCAAACTTCTTTACACCCAAGTCTGGGTCGTCCATGTCTTTCATCCTTTGCTGCCACTCTGTGAGATGTTTTTCCAACATTTGTCGAATTGATGACAAAAGCGCATGGGTCTCCCTGTGGATTTTGGTCTCTAGGTCATACAGCATTGTTAGAAATTCTTTCCGTGCTCTCTGACTTAAGAGATACTCGATGCTCTTCTCTTGATTTTTGGTAAAATATTCTTGACGTTTCAATTTCAGATCATAGTCTCATGTGAGTATTTCAGTTCCCTGTAAACTTCCCAACTCATGTAACAAATCAGGCAGTGATGCTACCAAGGCAGAGGCCTCTGCTTTTGCTGCTTCTATGCTCTGTTATGTGCTATGGTGGAGGCGGCTGATTTCTGATGGTGATGTGGGAAACTGGCCAGATTTCAGTTGGTGGAGTATGGACCTTGCCTTGTGAACAGCATTCAATGCTTTCTTAGCCCTAACTAATGCATTTATGCGGTCACATTCACTTTTTGGAAATATTTGTTGCAGACGACTAAATTCCTCGCAGTCTTCAAGGAAACTTGCATTTTCTTCACCATCAACTGCAAGTTTTTCTGGTGAACTAACATCCAGAAGACCATACTGTGTACCATCTTTTTCCCCTGCCAGATCTGCAATCCCCTCAAAAAACTGTTTTTTAGTAAATGCTGTTAGCTCTCGTGAATATTTTTCTTCTGCTTCACTATATGCCTTTAAATCCAAATGTGATAAAAATGGAGAAGACTCTGCATTCTCTCCCTTTGGAAGCTGGTAGAGGGTAATCAGAGCCTGGACACTCTGCATCAATTTTTGAAGTGATTCATTAATTTTAATATTTTCTAATCCACATTGGTCAATAACTTGATGGCATGCTTTGATGCTTTGTTCCTCAACTTCCCCCATCTTTGTTACTTTGTTGATCAATGCCATGTGATGAACATTTAACTTGTTACAGCGACTTTTCAAAGTCTCCTTTTGCAGTTTGGTTCTTGCTAAAGTTTCTTTCAAGTGGTCAATATCTTCATCTATATTTTTTTATTTTCTGGCTATCGTCTGTGCCCAATGCTTTTAAAGCCTCCTCCAAGTAAGAGCCACTCAGTACCATGCCTGATTCTTCAATTTCTTTATACTCTTCCAACTCTTCTTTTGTCAAAACATTGTCTTCACTGATATTATTACAAAACCACTCTAAAAAAAGGTAAAGTCGATGGGTTTTCAAAAGCCCATTCAAGTGCAAGGGGATCAAACGCATCGGAGCCTGGATAACCAATTCGTTTCAGAGTTTCAATAAATTGATGTGAGGACATATTGTGATTTAACAAGGATCCGGTACTTTAAGTTTCAAACTCTCTTGTAGAATCTTAATAAAATTTCATCTTTAAATTAACACAGACTAAGACTATGAATGTATGAAGAAATTCGTGTTTTGTATATGCCAGTATATGGATTTGTAGATGGCTTTATTTTTATTTTGATTCTTGGAATAAAAGAAAAATGACAAACAACAAATACTGCCCTTGCCAAAATAAATCAAATTGAAATTTCACTTATTTATAAATTTATTATTTAACAAATTTTAAAGTGTTCTCTTAATAAAATATAAAACTAAATGTACTATACAAAAAGTTATAAAAAACAAATTCATACACATTATTATATAAACATATATAGATATTTTATATAAAAGAAAATTATTGATTAATATTTGATTTATTTTGCAATTAAATACCTTTGTATTTGATAGCTTTTTCAAAGAGAGTAATTTTTGGTTATGTCCCTTAATTATATTGACTTTTTAAATGGGAAGTAGCTACCACAATATATTCCCTAGGTACATTTTATAATATCTTCTTTCTCGTATACGAAGTATAGAAGAGGCATTGTAAATGTAATTGTGGAGAAAAATTGAAATGACTTCTTGACGCTTTAAATCCTACTTATTCCATTTCTGCAATCTTGTCTATATGTATGTCTGTATGTGCGTATTTATGTATTGTAAATTATAAAATGCATTTATAAATACCGTTTTAGTTAGGTTGACAACATTTCAATTAACATTACATGCAGTGTAGTTTTGAGAGAATTCTGTTAACCGAAAGTGGTACTTACTTTACTTCTCAAAAACCGACAACTTAAGTACCGTTTCAGTTAGGTGGACAAAATTCCATACATAAGTTGTATGATTCTTTTCATTTTTGAATGACTTCCGATATTCGGAAAGTCTACTGTATCCTAGTTCCGGTTTCTAAATTCATTTATAAGTATTAAGATCCTGTAAGTAGATTTCTTTCAACTTTTGATCGATTGCTGGTAACTGTCCTTCATACTTTTATTCTATTTTCAATTTCTAACTAGTATATTATATTTTCTCATAAAGCAACATAATCTAAGAACGTTTCGACGCTAAATATTTTCTCGAAAAACGAGTGGTTTCCTCACAAATTTTTTAATTTCTATAGCCCGATTCCACAGCAGGTACAACACTTACTCTTATGGAAGGATATGGTTGAAAGCTTAGGGGTGCCCACTCCTGCTTTCATATTACAATTCGTTTACATGTATTAAAAAATCACACAAAATGGAGTTACATTTATTCAAGTAGATTACCATCAAATGCTTGTATTTTGTACTTATATATTTTTATACAGCACCATTCTCTGATGCTTTTCAGCGGCTTCAGAGAAAGTGCACCCCCCCCCCTCATTAAAAGTTTGCTGAACTTCAATTTTTAAAAATATTTTAATCCTACGTAACTTCACTTCTAGTACGAAAGTTGATAACGATATCGTTGTTGTCAGTACACTCTCTCCAATTCCAGCCTATCTCGCTGTTTCTTCAGTCGTCTATCATGGACTCGGATCAGTCACTGACCTTTACTATAGTAAATCAGAATTGTTATTGAACTTTCTGATCATCATCTTTTCCCTCCAGCCTATAGACCACCACATAGAACACCATACACTTTATACCACACATACACCATCACACATGCACACCACCAAGCATAGACAACCGCTCTTAGATCACCACACAGACCACTACACAGACAACCACACAGACCACCACAACACACAGACTACCACAACACACAGACCACCACACAGACCACCACACAGACCACCACAACACACAGACCACCACACAGACCACCACACAGACCACCACAACACACAGACCACCACAACACACAGACCACCACAACACAGACCACCACACAGACCACCACACAGATCACCACATAGACCACCACACAGATCACCACACAGACCACTACAACACACAGACTACCACACAGACCACCACAACATACAGACCACCACAACATACAGACCACCACACAGACCACCACAACACACAGACCACCACACAGACCACCACAACATACAGACCACCACAACATACAGACCACCACACAGACCACCACAACACACAGACCACCACACAGACCACCCTACAGACCACCACACAGACAAATACACAGACCACCACACAGACCACCACACAGACCACCACAACATACAGACCACCACAACACACAGACAACCCTACAGACCACCACACAGACCACCACACAGACCACACAGACCACCACAACATACAGACCACCACAACACACAGACCACCCTACAGACCACCACAACACACAGACCACCCTACAGACCACCACAACACACAGACCACCACAACATACAGACCACCACACAGACCACCACAACACACAGACCACCACACAGGCCACCCTAGTGACCACCACACAGACCACCACACATACCACCACACAAACCACCACACAGACCACCACACAGACCACCACACAGACCACCACAACATACAGACCACCACAACACACAGACCACCACACAGGCCACCCTACAGACCACCACACAGACCACCACACATACCACCACACAAACCACCACACAGACCACCACACAGACCACCACACAGACCACCACAACATACAAACCACCACACAGACCACCACACAGAACACCACACAGACGACCACAACACACATATCATCACACAGACCACCACAACATACAGACCACCACAACACACAGACCACCACACAGACCCCCACAACACACCACCACACAGACCACACAGACCACCACAACACACAGACCACCACACAGGCCACCCTACAGACCACCACACAGACCACCACACATACCACCACACAAACCACCACACAGACCACCACACAGACCACCACACAGACCACCACAACATACAGACCACCACAACACACAGACCACCACACAGACCACCACACAGAACACCACACAGACGACCACAACACACATATCATCACACAGACCACCACAACATACAGGCCACCACAACACACAGACCACCACACAGACCCCCACAACACACCACCACACAGACCACCACACAGACCACCACACACACGCAACCAAAAACCACCACGACACGCATGACTACACATGCCACAAATTACATATTGCTTGAATGATGGAGATGAAATTAGGTATACCACGTCATTTTCTATACATAGAATTGTTTTTGTGCATAAACCCAGAAGTCGTGTAAGAAGAGGGTATTAAGGTTTTGTGGTTAATGATTTGATTTTTTTTTTTAAATAAGTTCTATAATTAGCTAGTTTGTAGTTTGTATTTTTAATAACTGAGTGTGTCGATCTGAAAATTATTAATGGTATGATGTGTCTGTTTTACTATTGCAGCTTTATCAACGAAAGTTTGAGTTGCAGTAGTGTTATTTGTTGAGGTTGTGTTTTATTGTATTGTTCAGTATTGTCTAATTTTCTTTGTCGTCTTTTGTCGACTCGCTGGTATAGGTTATAGGTTATCCCATAAACTCTGGGTTCGTTATTGTGATGTGTTGTAATTATATTTTTCATGCCATTTACATGTCCCCATAATTTTTTTTATCCCTTCTTCATTTCCCGAAGTTGTTGAATTTTGTTGTCAAAGTCTGTATTGCTTTTTCTGTTTGTACTAACAAAGTTGTGTTGTCCGCGTACTCAAGTATTTTCTTATCTCTCGTGTTTGGAATCTCATATATTTTTTAAGTAGGGGTTTAGTAAGGGTACAATTGAAATTCTTGTCTTACTGATTTCTGAATGTCAGCGTTGGCTATGGGTCTACGACAAATTCCCGAAAGACACTTGCCCGAATGCCGTTTGCCCGAAGGCAGATTTCCCGAATGGACACTTGCCCGAATGCGACAGATGCCCGAATGGACACTTGCCCGAATGCGACAAACGCCCGAATGGACACTTGCCCGAATGCGACAAATGCCCGAATGGACACTTGCCTGAATGCGACAAACGCCCGAATGGACACTTGCCCGAATTCGACAAATGCCCGAATGGACACTTGCCCGAATGCGACAAATGCCCGAATGGACACTTGCCCGAATGCGACAAATGCCCGAATGCCACTTGCCCGGAAAACGTCCGGCTCCCGTTGGCTATGCTGCTGATTATTAGTAAAGGACGATTGTATTGTTGTATATTTTATCCACGCTGCTTTTTATTGTTTTATTTTTTTCTTCCTGCAGAACGTTTTATAGCATCCACTTATCATAGCGACATTGCGTTTAACATATTTAATTATGTTCAGTTTTTGTACTCAAACATGAAACAGTTTCGGTTTGCCTTGGCTCCTTGGTGGCTTTAATACCAACCATGTTGGTTACTGGAGTTTGTTTTTTTTTAAGCAGGGCAAAAACAGTATTGGACAAACGAAAATTACCATCTGACTGGTGAACATTAGGTATAACTTAAATTTCACTAATATATATAAATTTATTTTTTAACAAATTTTAAAGTTTCTTAATTAAAAATTTAAAAATAAATGTACTACAATAAAAGATATAAAATACAAATTCATACAAATTATTATATATACAGATGTAAATATTTTATTTAACAGAAAACAATTGATCAGTATTTGATTTATATGACAATTAAATACCTTTTTATTTGATAGCAGTTTAAAGGAGATTAATTTTAGGTTATTTCCCTTAACACTATTGACTTTTTATAAGGGAAGTAGCCATCACAATATATTCTCTAGGTAAATTTTATTTCTGTTTCTTGTATACGAAATATAGAGGAGGTATAGGGCTGGTAAGAAGGTCACCAACTAGTTCTATGGCTTATGCAGGTTATATTGAGCCGTAGAACTGGTTGATGACCTACTTTCCAGCCCTATTGTAATCGTGGAAAAAAAATGGAAAGGACTCCTTGGCGCTTTATATCCTACTGACTCGGAAAAACGCACTTCTGCAACCTTGTCTGTATTTATGTCTGTGTGTGCGTATTTATGTGTATAAGTGAACACAAGAACTTAAATGCCGTCTTAGTTAGATTGATGACATTTCACATATCATTATATGCAATGTAGTTTTAAGAGATTTCTGTTAACTGGAAGTGGTGCTTACTCCATTTCCAACTTAACTACCGTTTCAGTTAGGTAAACAAAATTACATACATACGTATACAATTGTATAATTATGTTGCTTTTAATTTTTTAGAAAAAATCCGATATTCGGAAAGTGTACTTTACCTTTTATAAGTATTAGATCCTGTAAGTGGATTTTTAGCAACTTTTGATCGATTGCAGGTAACTGGACGAAATACTTTTATTCTATTTTGAATTGCTAACTAGTATATTAAATTCTCATAAAGCAACATAATCTAAGAAATTTTTTCTCGAAAAACGCGTGGTTTCCTCACATATTTTTATTTTTCTATAGCCCGATTCCACAGCAGGTGTCACCTCCAACACTTACTTTTATGTAAGGATATGCTTGAAAGTCTAGGAGAGCTCACTTTTGCTTTAATTGCAATTCGTTTACATGTATAAAACAATCACACAAAAGACGTTACAATTATTCAAATAGATTACCATATAATGCTTGTATTGGTACTTATATATTTTTAATACAGCACCATTCTCTGAAACTTTTCGCGCCCACCTTATCAGCGGCTTCCCAGAAGGTACGTCCCCCAGTTTAGAACTCACCCCAACCCCCCCCCCCTCCCCACCCCCACCATCATTAAAAGTTTGCTTAACTGCAATAGAAAAGAATGATTTATTCCATCGTAAATTCACTTCTAGTACAAAAGTTGATAACGATATCGTTGTTTTCAAAACACTCTAACTCCAGCCTATAGACCACTACATAGACCACCATACACTTTCTACAACACATACACCATCACACAAATACACCACCAAGCATAGACAACCACTCATAGATCACCACACAGACCACCACACACACGCAACCAAAAACCACCACGACACGCATGACTACACACTCCATAAATTACATATTGCTTGAACGATGGAGATGAAATGAGGTATACCATGTCAGAACACCTACTACGTCATTTTCTATACATAGAATAGTTTATGTGCATAAACCCAGAAGTCGTGTAAGAAGAGGGTATTAAGGTTTTGTGATTAATGATTTGATTTTTTTTTTAAAAAAGTTCTCTAATTACCTTGTTTGTATCTTAAATAAATGAGTTTGTCGATGTGAAAATTACTTTTGGAATGATGTGTCTGTTTTACTATTGCAGCTTTATCATGAAAGTTGAGGTTGTGTTTTATTGGATTGTTCAGTGTTGTCTAATTTTCTTTGTCGTCTTTTGTCGACTCGCTGGTATAGGTTATAGGTTATTCCATAAACTCTGGGTTTGTTATTGTGATGTGCTGTAATTATATTTTCCATGCCATTCATATATTCCCATAATTTTTTTCATTTTTCAGCGTTTTTTCTGCGTTACCTCTACTTCATTTCCAGAAGTTGTTAAATTTTCCTATTACCGTCTCCATTACTTTTTCTGTTTGTACTGAGAAAGTTGTCTCGTCCTCGTAATCAAGTATTTTCTTGCCTCTAGCGTTTGGAATATACATCCCTTTAATCGATTTGTCATCACATTTATTTTTAAATAGGGGTTTTATTAGGGGTACAATTGAAATTCATGTCTTACTGATTTCTGTATGTGAAACGCGTTGGCATTGCTGTTGATTATTAGTATTGTTGTATATTTTATCCACGCTGCTTGTTATTGGGGTTTTTTCTGGATTTACTGCAGAACGTTTTATATCATCCACTTATCATAGCGACATTGCGTTTAACATATTTAATTATGTTCAGTTTTATGAAACAGTTTCGGTTTGCATTGGCTCCTTGATTTGTTACTGCAGTTTTTTTTTTTAAACAGGGCAAAAACAGTATTGGACAAACGAAAATTACCATCTGACGGGTGGACATTAATTATAACTGTAATTTCACAAATATATATAAATTTATTATTTTACAAATTTTAAAGTTTCTTATTTAAAAATTTAAAAATAAATTTACTATAATAAAAGATATAAAATACAAACTCATACTAATTATTATATTTACAGATATAAATATTTTATATAACAGAAAACAATTGATCAGTATTTGATTTATATGTCAATTAAATACCTTTTTATTTGATAGCATTTTAAAAGAGATTAATTTTAGGTTATTTCCCTTAACACTATTGACTTTTTATAAGGGAAGTAGCCACCACAATATATTCTCTAAGTAAATTTTATTTCTGTTTCTTGTATACGAAATATAGAGGAGGTATAGGGCTGGTAAGAAGGTCACCAACCAGTTCTATGGCTTATGCAGGTTTTATTGAGCCGTAGAACTGGTTGATGGCCTACTTACCAGCCCTATTGTAATCGTGGAAAAAAAAATGGAAAGGACTTCTTGGCGCTTTACATCCTACTGACTCGGAAAAACGCATTTCTGCAACCTTGTCTGTATTTATGTCTGTGTGTGCGTAGTTATGTGTATATGAGAACACAAGAACTTAAATACCGTCTTAGTTAGATTGATGACATTTCACATATCATTATATGCAATGTAGTTTTAAGAGATTTCAGTTAACTGGAAGTGGTACTTACTCCATTTCTCAAAAACCGTCTGAGTTAGGTGGACAAATTTTATACTTACGTATACAATTGTATAATTAGGTTTCTTTTCATTTTGAGAAAACCTCCGATATTCCGAAAGTGTACTTTACCTTAGTTCCAGTTTCTAAATTCATTGATAAGTAGTAAGTGTACTTTATCCTAGTTCCGGTTTCTAAATTCATTTATGAGTATTAATGTCCTGTAAGTGGATTTTTAGCAACTTTTGATCGATTGCAGGATGGGATACTTTTATTTTATTTTCATTTTTTTACTAGTAAATTTTTATATTTCTATAGCCCGATTCCACAGCAGGTACCACCTCCAACACTTACTCTTATGTAAGGATATGCTTGAAAGTTTAGGGGAGCTCACTCCTGCTTTAATATTACAATCACACAAAATGGCGTTACATTTATTTAAGTAGATTACCATCAAATGCTTGTATTTTGTACTTATTTTTATACAGCACCATTCTCTGAAGCTTTTCAGCGACTTCCCAGAAGGTGCACCCCCAGTTTAAAAAACCGCCACGCCACCCCCCCCCCCCTTCCCCCTCATTTAAAGTTTGCTTAACTGCAATTTTTTAAAATGTTTTAATCCTACGTAGCTTCACTTCTAGTATGAAAGTTGATAACGATATCATTGTTTTCAATACACTCTCTCTAACTCCAGCCTATAGACCACCACATAGACCACCATACACTTTCTAACACACATATACCTCACACACACACACCGCCAAGCATAGACAACCACTCATAGACCACCCAACAGACCACCACACAGAACACCACAACACTCAGACCACCACACAGACCACCACACAGACCACCACACACACGCAACCAAAAACCAGCACTACACGCATGACTACACATGCCATAAATTACATATTGCTTGAACGATGGAGATGACATTAGGTATACAATGTCATTACACCTACCACGTCATTTTCTATACATAAAATAGTTTTTATCATAAACCCAGAAGTCCTGTAAGAAGAGGGTTTTAAGGTTTTGTGATTAACGAGCCGATCCGCGTCGTATCATACGCCGCTATTTAGTTGTTGTTTTTTCTTCTTTTCAGTAATTCATAATTTGTTAATTCGACAGTACTAATGCTGCCACTGAAAATATATTTGCTTTAAAACACTAAAACCCTCCTCCCCCCCCCCACCCAACCCCACCCACGTGAAAGCAGCCTCCACTTAGTTACCTCCCCTAAGTATAAAATAGTTTTAAACTAAATTATCTGCCCCTAATAGCCGTCACTAAACCCGGTTCTACGATGTAAACATTTAGCGTGAACTACAGCTCACCAGACCATGTGGGAGTGGGGGAAGTTGCGATATGCCTATAGAGGAAGGGAGTGGACTGCTAGGCGCGCTTAGAGCTTGTTTTCTAGCGTCTCCCAGAAGAGAATTATATATACGAGCTGACCCGCGGCGTATCATACGCCGCTATTTAGTTGTTTTATTTTCTACTTTTCAGTAATTCATAATTTGTGAATTCGACAGTACCACTACTGTCACTGAAAATATATTTGCTTTAAAACACTATCAGTAAGTCGTTAAGGACGATAACCGCCCCCCCCCCTTTCCCCCAACTCCAACACCCCTTCCCCCCCCCCCCCCCCCGTTAAAGCAGCCTCCTCTTAGCTACCTCCCCTAAGTTTAAAATCGTTTCAAAACTAAATTATCTGCCCTTAATAGCCGTCACTAAACCCGGCTCTACGATTGTAAACACTTAGCGTGAACCACAGCTCACCTGACTTTCTAGAGAGGAAGAGAGGGGACTGCAGGGCGCGCTTACAGCTTGTTTTCTAACGTGTCCAAGAAGAGAATTATATATATAGATAGAAGATTTGATTTTTTTTTTAAAGTTCTCTAATTAGCTAGTTTGTATCTTTAATAAATGAGTGTGTCGATCTGAAAATTATATTTTGGAATGATGTGTCTGTGTTACTATTGCAGCTTTATCATGAAAGGTTTGATTTGCAGTAGTGTTATTTGTCGAGGTTGTGTTTTATTGTAATGTTCAGTATTGTCTAATTTTATTTGTCGTCTTTTGTCGACTCGCTGGTATAGGTTATAGGTTGTCCCATAATTTCTGGTTTCGTTATTGTTTCTTTTTATTGTTTTATTTTTTTCTTCCTGCAGAACGTTTTATATCATCCACTTTTCATAGCGACATTGCGTTTGACATATTTAATTATGTTCTGTTTTTGTACTCGAACATGAAACTTACGGTCTCGGTTTGCCTTGGCTCCTTGGTGGCTTTAATACCAACCATTTAGTGAACCGGACGTTATTGTAGTTGTTTTTTTTAGACAGGGTAAAATTATTATTGGAATAAACAAAAATTGCCGAATTTCTAATCAACCATTGAATTATTTTGAAATTTCACATATATATAAGATTGTTATTTAATAACAAATTTTAAAGTTTCTATTTTTAAAATAATACATTGTATTAAAAAATAAAAAATACAAATTAATACAAATTATTATATATTCTTATAGAATTATTTTATGTAACAAAAAATTGTTGATCGGTTTTTGTATTTTATCACAAGTAAATATCATTGTATTTTATAGCATTTTAAAAGAGATTAGCTTTAAGTTATTTCCCTTAATACAGGGGTCGGCAACCTGCGGCTCGCGAGCCGCATGCGGCTCTTTTGATATCAAGATGCGGCTCTCCAGCTCCTTGCACAAATACTAATAATGTTAATAAAAAAATAAAATATTTAAAATAAAAAAATGTTAGTGGCTCTTTAAAACCAGGGAAATTTTGAAAATTGTAACTTTTGGCTCTTCCGCTTCAAAAGGTTGCCGACCCCTGCCTTAATACTATTGACTTTTTAAAAGGGAAGTAGCCACCAAAATATATTCTCTAGGTAAATTTTATTTCTGCTTCTAGTATAAGAAATATAAAGGAGGTATAGGGCTGGTAAGTAGGTCACCAACTAGTTCTATGGCTTATGCAGGTTATATTGAGCCGTAGAACTGGTTGATGACCTACTTACCAGCCCTATTGTAATCGTGGAAAAAATTGAAATGACTTCTTGGCGCTTTACTGATTCGGAAAAACCCATTTCTGCAATCTTGTCTGTATGTATGTCTGTTTGTGCGTAATTATGTGTATATGTGAACGCAAGAACTTAAATACCGTTTTAGTTAGATTGATGACATTTCACATATCATTATATGCAATGTAGTTTTAAGAGATTTCTGTTAACCGAAAGTGGTACTTACTTTACTTCTCAAAAAGCGACAACTTAAGAACCGTTTCAGTCAGGTGAACAAAATTTCATACATAAGTGTACAATTGTATGATTATGTTTCTTTTAATTTTTTAATGATTCCCGATATTCGGAAAGTGTACTTTACCCTAGTTCCGGTTCCTAATTTCATTTATAAGTGTTAAGATCCTGTAAGTGGATTTCTTGCAACTTTTGATCGATTGCAGGTAACTGGACGGTATACTTTTATTCTATTTTCAATTTCTTATTAGTATACTATATTCTCATAAAGCAACATAATCTAAGAACGTCTCGACGCTAAATATTTTCACGAAAATATGGCCCGATTCCACAGCAGGTACCACCTCCAACACTTACTCTTATGTACGGATATGCTTGAAAGTTTAGGGGAGCTCATTCCTGCTTTAATATTGCAATTCGTTTACATGTAAACTCTAAAAACTTTTCGCGCCCCCCTTATCCTTTCCAGAAGGCGCGTCCCCCAGTTTAGAACCCCCCCCCCCCTTTCCACCTCATTAAAAGTTTGCTTAACTGCAATAGAAATTTTTTTTTTAATCCAACATAACTTAACTTCTAGTACGAAAGTTGTTAACGATATCGATCTTTTCAATACACTCTCTCCATCTCCAGCCTATCTCGCTGTTTCTTCAGTCGTCTATCATGGATTCGGATCACTCATTGACCTTTACTACAGTAAAGCAGAAATGTTATCGACCATTCCGATCATCATCTTTTCCTTTCTGTGCCCAAGACACATGGGGCCGCTACAGAAAGCTCTATCCACTTTGGCGGGTTTCTAGCATTTTTCTTGGTAGTCCTCAAGATAATCCTGCTTTTGTCAGTTGCTTTTCTGATGTGCACTGGTAAATTATATCGCATTTCCAATGATAAATCACAACTTCTATTGCAGTTAATGTTATCTCTTGTAGATAACACAATGAAATACATTGTGGAAACTTTGACGCTAGTTAAGATTACTTGTACAATAGCAGAATTGACGTATTTCTTTGTTCTTGTCTAGTATACAACCGGCATCATTACCGTACTTGTTAATCATGCTAATCGCCTTAGGATTAACGACCATGTCGTCCGCATACAGCAGGTGCTCCAGTGTGAGTTCGAATCCCACGTGGCCGGGCTCGGTGTGAAACGTCAACTGATAGAGCTTCCTCTCGTGTTTCATCACGTGATTAGACATAACAGGGTCAAGGTCAAGGTTAGCCCGGTTGACCTTCAGGACGTCCTCGCTGACCACAAGTTTGCTGACCATCGTGACGTTGCTGATGGTCAAGCTGGCGCAGAGTGTCCTGTAACCCCGGGTTAGATTGTTGATAGCGTCAATCGCCGTTGTTAGAGCACGCCGTGCGTCCGGCTCTGACGCGCTGACTCTCTGCCACGCCAAACATGCGCACCAATGCGGCGCAATGCCTGCATGCTCGCAAGTCCTAGTCCTCGGAATCTCCTTAAATAAACTAATCCCCCTGTTTATGACGTCACCCAAACCTGCGCCGTCGTACCTAAGCACGTCTTTAAACGTCTCGTGAAGGTCAAAGGGCGAGGTCAGCCTGTGGACGTTGGTTCTCAAATTCTTGACGGCACTCGGATATTTTTTCTCAAACCAAGGCGGCAATCTGAGACTGACGTAAGGTAGACGTTCTTCCAGTTTGCCAGGAAGGGTTTTTCTCGCTGGAGAATATCTGGCACCGTGGTCTGCCATTACAAATAGAAGAGTGTTGTTCAGGAACCCACCGTTTTCTAAATTTTCTAGAAAATTCTTCAAATCGTCATCAGCCTAAGGTGAAAACAAAAACAAAAATATTTGTTGATATTAATCTGCGATGTAATAATTATCATTAAATGTCTATTAAAAATTATGTACCCAATTTAAAAAAAAATATCAATTTATTGTACAAGTTATCTGAAATTTTTCAACAACTGAAATAAGTATGCTGATTTATGTAATCCATACTCTTTTGTCTTTCTGAAATCGTGCAAGAGAGAGTATTTGTGGGACTAAAGGCAAATTAAAAAGTATGTATGTTGAAACATTCAAAAGCGAAAATGTAGATGATGTTTTTATAACACATGGGACGGCGTTGACGGACTGTCTAGCGCACAATTTCTAATCTCGAGTGGGTTTTTTTTATTCAAGTATTTAGGACGCACTCAGCTATTGTGAGTACCTGACTTGTGATGGGAAAGGTAACGGCGGCTAGACATAGAAATTATTACCACACTATGCCCTTATATGTCGTTGTCAAATTAACACACGAATTCTACTTATCTGTCCTATTGAAATGATAACTACTTTTTTTTTTACACTTCTTGTATCAAATATTACTGGCAAAGCGAGATATCTTCTAAAATATGAAGTAAAAAAAAACTTTAATAAGAGCATCAGAATAGGATATTTTAAATTATGAAATCAGGAATCAGATTGACAAAAAAAATTACGATACCATTGTTAACATGTTGTTGTCGTCGTGACTCAGTGGTGAGTAGAAGTGGACCAGAAATTTCGGGTGGTGCTGGTGCATGTGGAAGATGTCCCTCAACCATTTCAACCAGATCACGTGACGTGGTTCCGAACCGTGGCAGAAACGGTTGTAGTTTTTGTACGTTGGCGTGGCGGCGAGGTAGAACGGTCTCATGAAGTAGTCAGTCGGCTGGTGTTCGAACCCCAGCAGGCGCAAGTTAAAAGGTGCAATGTCAACATCGGCATCCGCCCAGGAAGTGACGTAACCACGGTTTTGGAATTCTTTCCAAATCCAAGGGAAATCATCTACTGGTTTGGATCCTGGGAAGTGTCTTCTGGCTTCGGGGAGTTCTGCTTCATGTTTCCCTGTTAGTATGGGAATCAGGGCGGCAGTGGTTGCGTCCCCTACTATGTTGTAACCTTTCAACTCTACTGCGCGTAGTTTGTTGACCATGAAGCTTCTAGTTCGAGGCATGCGCCGCAGCCAAGACATTCTCGACATGGAATCAAACACCAAGACTGCCACAGACATTCCGAGACCATCCAACGGAGGTTTGAGAACCTTCAGCCTGTCGAAAATTGTCTTGTTCTCGAAAATTCCAGCGTGTATATTCTCGTATTTGGAATTCTGAGATCTTGATTGGCATTTAATTTTAAAGAAATTTGAGATCAAGGGGAAAGAACTCCGGTCTATTCTTACAGGATCGCCGTATGATATGTTATAGTCTCCTGGTCCACGGAGCAAAGGGAAATAATCGCATGTGAACGCGCCGTGTTTGTTAATAGCAGAGTTGTCGAACCTTAAAGTACCGTTGTTTACGAAAACCCAATTGGGCTGAAAGTCGTCACAAGAAACTCGTTCATGCTTGTGGACGAACTTCATCATAACCGGGTCACCTTTATCCATCTTCAGATGGATATAAGCTTGGGAACCATCCACGATTGGGATCATTTTATGGATATTATGTTTAGGGGCTGACTGCATATGTCGATCAACCATCTGGTGTCGGTCTTGATAGAAGTAGATGAAGTCATCAGAACGAGGTTCTATGTTGTTTTGGTTTGGTCCAGGCATGACATCAAAAAGAAAGTAAACGACCAATATCAACAGCAACACGCATACAGTCTCAGTCAGGAAGTATTTCCGGTAGCATCGATACCGGTGTATTCGTAACAGCATTTTAGCAGGATCGAATCCACGAACACAAAGCTTAATACAGAGAAATCGTTATTGTATCCGATAAGATATATCTATCTATATATATAATTCTCCTCTTCGAGCCGTTAGAAAACAAGCTGCAAACGCTCTCCCTACCTCCCCACCCCTACATGGTTTTAGTGAGCTGTGTTCACTCTAAATGTTTACAAGCAGAGCCAACGATTTTAAACGTAAGGGGGGGGGGAGGAAGGGGGGGGGGGTTATGGTCCTTAACGAGCTACTTATAGTGTTTTAAAGAAATATTTTCAGTGTCAGCGTTGGTACTGTCGAATTCACAAATTATGAATTATTGAAAATTAGAAACAACTAAATAGCGGCGTATGTTATGCCGCGGGCCGGCTCGTATATATATAATTCTCTTCTGGGAGACATTAGAAAACAAGCTGCAAGTGCCCCTTACAGTCCCCTCTCTTTCTCTCTATCACTATCACTACCAACCTCACCCCACCCACACATTGTCTGGTGAGCAGTGTTCACTCTAAATGTTTACAAATCGTAGAGCTGGGTTTAGTTACGGCTATTAGGGGGAGATAATTTAGTTTGATACGATTTTAAAGTTAGAGGAGGTAACTAAGAGGAGGCTGCTTTCACGGGGGGGGGGGGGGTGTAGGGTCGGGGTTAGGGGAAAGGGGGGGGGGGTAGTGTTTTAAAGCAAATATTTTCAGTGGCAACATTGGTACTGTCGAATTCACAAATTAGGAATTACTGAAAAGCAGAAAATAAAACAACTAAATAGCGGCGTATGATACGCCGCGGGTCGGCTCGTGAAATATAATCGCATATGTTTTCATTGCTTGATCAAAGTGTGTATGAATTGGTGTTTAGTAAATGTAAAACCACATAAACTTGGATACTCATTATGCTGAATCACATATAAAAAGCGGTAATAGGGTTACTACACGTAGTGCTAAATCACAGAAGAAGAATCCAAAGCTAACATGAAACACAGATAAACTCTAGCAGTCGCTTGCTACTGTGATCGTCCTTTCCTACACATGGTGCTGGGTTTTAACGAAATGCTTCGAGGTCACCACGCATCACTGGGTTCAAACAGGTGAGGAGAGGGTGGGGGCGGTGGGGGAGGGACCTGAAACTGTGAGACATATCTCTCAGAGCGTAACGGTGTTTTTTTCTGTTTTTAAAGCAGGTCGCCGTAGCTTTACCAGGTCATGTGTATGTGTTGTTGTTGTGATATCTATTTTAGGACCAAAAGATATAAAAGTAGGCTCTAAGGTGGTCTCTATATTATAGGACATACATGTGGTCTCTTCAACTAGCACTCAAACACTCACGCAAAGACATATATCTGAATATATATATATATATATATATATATATATATATATATATATATATATATATATATATATATATATATATATATATATATAGGCCCTATATATACATATTATGGTGGATCAAAAGTGCGTCTCTATTATGTAGGTGCGGAAATTTATTGAATCATATTCATAATTTATCAAACGAACGCCGTCAGTCCGTGTTGACCAATCTTTCTACAGGTGTGTAAGCATACCTTTAAATCGCTCTTGGTACCTATCGATTTCAGACAGGTGCCAAAAAATAGAGACGTCATACTGTTTCTGTTCGAAAAGAAAAGTGTCACTAATTTCTTTAAACTCTTTAAATTTTTATTATTTAAATATTTTTCTTTGAAACGTTGAGGTTAATTAAAAATTTCTCGAAAATTAGTTCGACACTTGCAAGGCTATGCTGCCTTTTAAAAAAAAAACCAGTTAAATTAACCAAAGATATAGCTAATGTGTTCAATAGTTTCTGTTTTTTTTCTACATAAGCTGACGCCAACAATCAACTTAGGAACACAAAGGTTGAATGAAATCGACACAGTATCCGTGGTGTATGTTCATTATCATCAATTCGTTTATTTCAGAGTGTCGGCACTTCGGTACGTCTAATTATAGTAGCTATTTAATACAATCTGATATTTATACTGATCTACACTACCAGTTAAAATACGTAAAGACTTTCACTTTTGTATTCACTGTCCTTTTCTTTCAATTTCAATTTATTTATTTATTTCAATTTATTCAATAACGGTAACAATAGTAGAAAACAATCTTTCTATATAAGATACCGATATAAAGTTAAATGAATACTTGTACATAAGCATAATTATGTAACTACAGATGTTTATATATGTAAAACTATTTACTTATAAATGTACTAGCTGCATCCCGTGCTCCGCCACGGTAAATCTTTTTTAAATGTACCAACTTGGGAACAGAACAAAACTAAACACAACACAAACGAACGCAAAAAAAAAAAAAACAAAAAAAAAAACGAAAAAACAAACACAACACTCATAACATAAACACAATTTAAATGCAATCATAAAGGCATATTGCTCACAGTCTAGCCCGTAGCGCCAAATCGCGCCCTTTCCGGTGATTTGCACCCCCCTCAAACTTTCGATTTACACCCCTGTCCCCCCCCCCCCCGCCCTAAAACTTTCGATTTCCACCCCCCCCCCCCCTCGCAAATTTTTTCCAACCCAATTTGGCGCCCCCTAAGGTCGTCACCCGGGGACATATGCCCTCCCCTCGCTACGCCTCTCCTATAAAACCCCTAGCTTGTCCTCAAACCGAAAGATAGAATAATAATTAGTAAACAGTATAAATAATAAGCAGTATTTAAAATATCCGTGTTTTACCTACAAATTTCACTTTATCCATTCACGCATTTTTTTTCCAGTACTTTAAATTTTAAAAATTTACAATAGAGTTTCATAACTAAAACCATTGCGCACCTAATGAACGTGATGACGCGTCTATAATAGTGCTGAATAGTTGATTAAAAATTATAAGTAATAAACAGAAGGGCCTACATTCAGTGAATAAAATAAATAAAAGATTGCCTTTTATCAATCCATGCTAATTATAATTTTCTAACAATAATTTCCTCTTACACATCCACATAATTTGCATTCACATTTTGCTAATTATATTATTGCAACACTATTTCCTTCTATGACGAACGTATATTTGCTTTCACATTTTTTATTAGCGTGAGTTTAATGTATTTTTAAATTACCTCCTTTGTCAAAATTAGAAAAGAGTTAAATTCATTTGATTTTTCTAACCTACAGTTATTATGTTATTAAAATGTATCCACTTTTTCTAGGAATATTAACGAAATCTATATTTGACATTGATCCTTTTAATATGTTTTAGCAATGTGCGTGTATTTAATATTCTCTTTACGTTATGCAAAATTGTACAAACAGTGGAAATTATAAAATAGCTCTATGCCGCTATATAAACAAACCCTACTCTAATACTTATAATAAGACACTGCGGTGCACTGAAAAGCACAGCATGGTGCGTAGTTTACTTTTATAGTCCCAAAATCTATAGCGATGACGGAAGGAAGGAAGGAAGGAAGGAAGGAAGGAAGGAAGGACTGACACACTACCAGCAGCGTTATATTATAGATTTGTATATACATGTGAGACATACACTTATATACAGGCCTACTTGACCTATACAACTATGCATGTATACTTTTTTTTTTTGCCCTTTATAGCTTTTGTTTAAAAGGGCTTACGATTGATCTATACAACTATGCATGTATACATTTTTTGACCTTTATAATTATATCTTTTGTTTTGAAGTGCTAATGAAAGAACGCGTAACAGAAACGGGTTATATTTACTTGATAGCAAATACTATACTGCTTTTGACTGATTTCAACACTTTATCCTATACCAGCTACTTCCGCGTATCACACCAGTCCTGCAGTGAATAAAACGAATTTTGCCTGGACCTTTAAGGACGGTGATCCACTACAGCAGGGGCGTCTTGTGATAGGTCCTGCCACCATGACCTACACAGGTTCAGGTCATCATTGCTATCAAGGTCGATTCTCCTGCGAAGGTAAGATTTGTCTGGTAACTACAGCTAGTACAATACAGGCGGCTGTAGTATCAAGGGTATGGTCGGATTAAGTATGGCTTATGGGCGTTTATTGGGCTTTTTCCTTTATGGGCGTTTCTTGGGCTTGATTGCTTATGGGCGTTTATTGGGCTTCTTTACTTATGGACGTTTGTTGGGCTTCTTTACCTATTATACTGTGTGTATTATTTAGTGTCGGTATAGGTTACCAATTTTAGGTTCTTAATTATCTAAGAACCCCTGGTACCAATGCAAGCATTCTCAAAGATTGGTTACGTATTCGTTTTGTCCTGTCCCTTAGGTCTATCAGCTATGTGGAGAGAGGTTAGGCTTTACACATGGACAACATCTGGCTGTTCTCGACTTAGGGCCCTGGTTTTGTGCTGAGTTTCTCCCCCCCCCCCCCCACCCCCGAAAATTTCAAGTCCTCTCCACCCCCCCCCCCCCCCCCCCCCCGGGAAAAAAACAAGTCTGGAAGAAACACTGATTTCCATTGCGCAATCATCCAATGGTTTATCAGACTATGGAGCCATATAAATAGTAGTGAAAGCAATAAGCCTAGACTTGTACACTGGAGAATCATTTAACTTTTTAAAGCAAGCCAACAAATATCAGAAAAGCCTCCCTTAGTGGTCATTCATGCCACGACTTGACTGGAATCATATTATTCTTGTCATCAAGGTTGAGACGCTTTGACGCTTGATGGTGGGTAACCACACAATCTATGAGAGAAAGGATACAGATGAGTCACCCTTGTATACTGGTATATACCACTGCTCATCTCTGCATCCACCAGTCACAAATGGATCTCTTGCAGGTAACACAAATCACAGGCATCCACCCGGTGGCGCCACTAGGTCGGGTGTCACCCGCTGTGGTAGCTGATGGTGTTACTCCAACAACACTTGCATTTTTCGTTCTATTGTTCTCTCTCGCCTAATATTTTAAACTTTTCAAATTTAAACATTGTTTTAAGAGTAAATTATACGATTCGAATAGAGTCAACACATGAACGGTGTCATCCCCCTAAATGGTGTCACACCTTAAATGGTGTCACCCCCATTAATGGTGTCACGCCCTAAATGGTGTCACCCCCCTAAATGTGTCACTCCCCTAAATGATGTCACCACCTGAACTGTTTCATCCTTTAAAGGTGTCCCCCCAAAAAAAGTGTTACCCCTTAAAAGGTGTCTACCCCTAAATGGTTTCACGCCCTAAATAGTGTCACCCCTTAAAGAGTGTCACCCCTAAATAGTGTCACCCCCTAAATAGTGTCACCCCCTAAATAGTGTCACCCCCTAAATAGTGTCAACCCCTAAATAGTGTCACCCCCCCCTAAAAGGTGTCTCCCCAAGTATAGATCGCAACCACGTCTCCCGCCTTGTGACGCTACTGGCTCCACCTTTGGAATGTACCGGCTATATTTGTGCTAGAATTTTGAATTTGTTTAGTTTTATTGGTTTGTGCTTAAGCAATGTGAGGGTAAAGAAAATAATGAGATAACGACAGGTTAAGTCATATTAGTTGATTTAAAACTCTAAGACTTTAAGGATTTAAAAAGGTGATTTTGTAGATTACCCGCAACAAAAACAACTTACCTAATGATATATATATATATATATATATATATATATATATATATATATATATATATATATATATATATATATATATATATATATATATATATATATATATATAACGATCCTAAACTTTAATCTTTTGTTAAGTTGAATTTATTGTATGTGGTGATTGCTTTATTTATCATTGTTTTCAAACATGTTTCTGTATCATCCTATAGATCACGGGTTCCCAACCTGGGGGTCGCGACCCCCCTGGGGGTCGCCAAGGTCTTTCTGGGGGGTCGCCAACTGGTATACTAAACCTTAGTAGTTTGAAACGAAACATAAATATTTAGAAGAATTTTTGAAATTCGGCTTCATTAACATCACTGGAAATGTAATAGGAGAAGAAACAAAGCGCACTGTACAAAGTTTTTCTCAGTCACGAATCTATGAAATCTTCAAAACTAAAACGTCATTTGAGACGAGTCATTCGGAACACACCAAAACATATATGGAGTTCTTTCTTCGATAAGAAGCTAGTTGCAAACGCCAGAGACTTGATCGAACAGGAAGTTTTCACCAGCATTAGTGCAAGCGTCAAATGAAGTCGCGAAAGAAATGCCAAGCAAAAAAAAAAACAATAGGAGAAAATCTCATCAAACGCTGCATGTACGTAAATGTTAAATAACACATTTTTTATTGAAATTAAGCTTTCACCATTGTCTGCTTTTCAAGTTGATATATCAACAGACGTGAGTTCGTGTTCGCAGTTGCTGGTCTGTGTCTATATTCATGCGGATGATAGCAAAGATAAAAGAGTTGCTCTTTCGTGAAGATAGCATGTAGAAAATAAATATCTTTTTTGAAACTGGATGATTAAAATGGGTTAGAACGGCTGTGGGGGTTTGTACGGATGGTGCGCCATCTATGCTTTGATTAAAATCGGGCTTTCAGAAAACAGAAAAGATTTCGCTCCCTAACCACTGCCCTAATCAATCGACATCAAGAGTCCATTGCTAGTATAAGTCGTAAATTATATAAAATCTGGAGCCTTCAAAGAACTGAGCAAAAACATGAATATAGATCACGAGGTTTTGCTCTTCTACACTACAGTACGCTGGCTGTCAAATGAAATGTTGTAAATTGTGTTTTTGAATTGAAATCTGAAATCAAATTGTTCTTGTGAGTGCAAAGGAAACAAGACTTTTTGGTATACTTAAAACGACATAGAGTGGTTGGAGAGAGTATCATACCTAGCAGATATGTTCGAACATCAAGATAAGCTTAACCTGAAGCTTCAGGGAAAATGAACGAATATTATAACTTTCCATGATAATCTCGGGGCATTTTTATCAAAGCTGCAAAATCGGTAAAGAAAACAAATCTTTGGAATATTGTAAATTTGAGAAACTCTGTGGTGTGGTAGATGAATCTGATTGTGAGATAATTAAAATTTTAAAAGAAGCGATTTCTGGGCATCTTGAATCTCTTGAAAACGAACTGCGTCGCTATTTCTCTGAGCTGAAAAAAGAAGAATCTGCATTTACTCATTACCCATTCTCTTCTTCCCTTGATGTTACCAGCATTCCCGATGATTTACAAGATAAATTCTATGATTTGCAGAATGATTCCGTGTAAGATGAAAAACTGCAGACACAATTTTGGTGTAGTATTCACCATTCATACCCAAATGTAAAATTGATTGACTTTTCGATAATATATTTTCAACACTATTCTTCGACTAAAAACAAAATTAAGATAATTATAATCACATAGGTTGGCGTTAACAAATTTTTTTTTAAAAATTAAAAAATTAACCACGAAGGTTTAGTAATAGTATGCAATTTTACTCATGCTATTAAAACAGTTATCAAGAGTAGTTCATATTGAAAGTCTACTAGAAAATCTTATTTTAGTGCTTAATAATTTCCATACTAATTTCAGCTTTTTAATTCTATGGGGGTCGCGGGTCACTTACTTTTTATAAAAGGGGGTCGCCACTCGAAAAAGGTTGGGAACCACTGCTATAGATGATTATGAGGTGATCGTATTGTTTACCATCTGGTTCATCGTGATTCTCATACTGAGCTAAAGGTGAAGGCTATTTTTTTTTAATTCACCTTTAGTATTTGTTTTTATTCTAGTTGATTTTTTTTCATAAGTTCTAATAAATCAAAGAAGTGTAACTCAGTTACACTACCCACATGCATATTTAAGAGTTATTCCCCTTGGATGGTTTTTTTTTTAATGTTTTAAAGTTAAACTCACAGGCTTTTCACCACACAAAACAGGTGCACGTCTAACAAATTTGGTACGGCGTGGCGTAGAGGTAGAGTGCTAGATTGTTGACCAAAAAGTCTCGAGTTCGAATCCGGGTTCAAGTCAGTAGAACGTTCCTGCTCTGATGGGTAACTAACCCAAGGAAAGTAAACGAAGCTGGGCATAGTGCTAACCACACTATCCCTTCACATGCCAAGGTCACAGAAACAGTTGAGCTCTACTTCACTTGCTCCATGGACCGTCAGGTTTGAAAAAGGAACATTTTCACAAATTTTCTTCGATGGTGCTTGCGGATTGCATCCTTGAACGTATCACTTTTCATTTCAATATTCATTTTTTTCTAGATAGCGATCGACCTTGATCAAGTCACTCATCAAAACATAACAAATATATTTGACCCTATCCATTAACCAAATGTCCGAGGCCCTATACGACAGTTTTATAAAAACATGAACCAGAACCACTTACTGGACCGGCTGGACGTCATGATGGGCGTGTCTATCGAGACCGGCACTTAACGAATGGCATGAGAATGATCGCATACCGGAAGTCGTTGGACCCAAGTGCTGTGGTGATTCTACTTCAGATGCGGTCGTCTTGTGAAGTGTTTGGTCTGGAGTCTTACAACTGTACCAAAACATTGAGTGAGTAATGTTCACACAGAGTAAAATACACGTAGATAACTTTGAAGAAAAGATCAATGGATCTGATATTTGAAATGTTTATTTTTCTCCTAACAACCATGAGATCTATGATATGTACAAAATCATACAATACGGACATATACCTTCATACATAGACTACCGACACATAGACCACCATAAGTAGACCATTACACATAAACTACCACATATACCACAACACATAGATCACTAAGTATAGACAACCACATATTGAATACCAAACATAAACTACTACACATAAACCCCCGCACATAGACCATCACACATACACCACCACATGCATCACCACATATACACCACCACACATAGATCTCATACCTAGACCACCACATAAAACATAGACCCCCACACATCAGCCACGACACATCTACCACCACACATAGACCACCACACACTTTCTACCACACATACACCACCACACACACTTCCAAGCATTGACAACCACACGTAGACCACCAAACATAAACCACCATACACACACAACCCAAAAACTACCACGACACGCATGACTACATATGACAATCACACTTCTTTCAGCCCCACCCCTTACAACCCAATCCCACCCCCACCTTTTACAACCCAATCCCCCACCCCCACCCTTTACAGCCCAATCCCCCACCCCCACTTCCTTATCTCACCTACAGTGAAACTCTTCAAAGGTTAAACAACCTCATGACGTCAAACCCCACAGTTGGTAAAGTCAATATTGAACTTGACATCCAAAACTGCTTGAACTATCCGACCTTTCACCCCCTCCCCCCTTACCTTAAGCTATTAACTATAGTTATCTTATTCTGAAATGCATTACGAAATCAGCACGGAAATTACATGCTTGGTACTATTTCAGCACAAAAATCTGTGTCGTTTTCTATAGAGCTTTTAAGACGTGAAGCAACACATCAGAAAGATATCGGCAAAGTCTTTATACGGGTTATTAGTGTAGAGTATCACACAATGTGTGTTTAGTAGACGTGATATATACACTGCTTCGAATGTAATTTTGATAAGTGGTATTGATTGATGGTACTTCATTTGCTCTTTGGGTAAAAAGGAATTGGGAAAATTCATGTGAAAAGGGGTTCTTTTATTGAAGGGTTGAATGCCTTCAGGATTGATTCGTTAAACGCCTTTAGTAGGAGAGATACGGACATGTGGCGTCGCAAACAGCAGTGTAGTTAGGGCGTTGTAGATGAAAGTGGGGGAGGGGGGGAGTAATCTCAACTGAGTTCAAGTGTGGATATTACAAAGCTAGTTCAAGGTCAATCAGTATTCGCCTTCAAGAAGGATTTACCCAGCTCTTGATCCTAACACCGGAATGTAGATGGAGAAGAGTTTTTCTGCTTTTCATACCTTAGCCGGTCAATGAAGTGTGTGTGTGTGTGTGTTTGTGTGTGTGTGTTTGTTTGAATGCGTGTGTCTGTGTGGGTTCGGTGTCAAACATGCCATCTTTACTTAGGCAAGGTACCCATTACAGCTGAGTAAACGCGCAAGTGAATAACAGACTCGAGTATGGAATACTTCTGGGCTTGTAAACTCTTTACTCCTCCTTATAAGACTACTGAAATTGCTAACAAACGTCCATTAAGTAAAACAATTTATTATTTATGATTGTCGAAAAGGCTTTATGATTAAATCTACGCAAGCCCTAGAATTTCACTGACATTGGCCCACTGATTAGTTAAATTTAAGCCTTATGCTTACGTCAGTATAAGCCCCATCATGAATTTAATATAAGCTCCATGATTTATTTTTGATTAAGTCAATGTATGCCCATGATTGCGTCGGCACAGGCTCCGTGATTTAGTCGATACAGGCATCAAGATTACCTCTATATAAGCTGAATGATTGAGTCCACTTAAGTCCATGATTAAATCCATAAAGACCCTATGATTTAATCGATATGGGCACCAATAATGCTTCTGTGTAGGCTGAATGAATACATCGACATGTCCATGATTAAGTCCATATGATTTAGTTGCTAAAGGTCCGTAGATCAAGTCAATATATTCCCCAGTATTATGGCGACATACGCTCAATGATTAAGTGGACATATGCCCCAAGTAAAAGTCTATGCATCCCCTATGATTATGCCACCACGTGCAGCTAAAAATAGAACGGATGTATTTGTATTTGTTCTTCGTAGATACGTACAACTAACCGATGACGCACTGAATCACATTATCAGTTCATTGTTGTTGACATTCATCTCCTGGCGATCACGTGACGCTGTATCTAAAAATAAACTGCTGCTGTCATCCCATGATTTACACAACCCCGCGTGAATTTCGCTGCCAGAAACATGGCGCCGGTGCCGAATGATTCTATTTTTAGCTCAGACAATAACACTAGCCATGATAACATTATTTCTAAGTAGATTTTTTTTTAGCGATTTCACAATGTGAACGCTACAAATGTATAAGACAGTGACGTCATGCTTGTCATTCTTTGGCCTTAATTTACAGGTGTTTTTTTTTTTTTTTTTTTTTTTTGTCCACGCAAAACGCTGAAAATCTGCGTTGTTATGGGCAATAAAACTATTTTTAAAAAAAGAATAAAAAATACGTGTTTGTTATATACATAAGGTATGAATCACAAACTCCAATATCATATGAGGCTGTAAAAAAACAGGAAAAATCTGCGCAATTGACCGCTAGGTTTACGGGGCTTACTCAAACTATTCTTTTACATATATGAAAAATAAATAAACTGTAGTATATTTGTTGCGTTTTAAATTAAATTAGAGTTTTTAAAACTACGTCTACACAAATTCTACTTATAACTAGTAGTGAGTTGATTCAAAATCACTCATACCTCTACTAAAATATTTTTCTATGAGAAAAATGTTAGGCCTTGTTTTGCTTTATTATGTATTGTGAACTAAGCTGCACTTCTTGATTTTTTTTAAATGTGGTTATACAGTAAACAACAGGGAAAAGGAATGCTAATTTGGGTTTAACTGAATATCTTTAACTAAATTATTGCTGCATTATTTGTGTTATTTAGCAGTAGAACAATAAAAGCCCATACAATAAGCCGCTGTACAGAAGACACACTATAGACCATTGAATTCAGGGATTTCGGTACGTGATTCCTGATTACACCTTCCATAGTCTGATGGGACAGTCGTTTGTTTCAAAAGCTTGGTGGGTTTCCTTAAGATCGGGGCACCTGACTAGCTGCCTGGTCAACCCTGCAATTAGTCCGCCCCTCAATGGAGTGTTTGGTTCATACCACCATGTGTTTGGCGCGCTCAAGGGGACAGACTAAAATACAAGTACTCTACATGAGATTGTATTTTAATTGATTGATTTTCAGGAGAGATAGAAATACGAGTATTTTACATGAGATCGTATTTTACTTAATTGATTTACCAGGAAGATGGAAATACAAGTATCCTAATATATAAAAGCCCATGTGCGCACTTTCTACGTAAGATGGTATTTCACCCCCATTAACATACAGGGAGGATGGGTGATGAAATACTAGTATTCTACATAAGATGGCATTTGATTTCATCGATTTACAGGGGAGATAGAAATACTAGTATTCTATATAAGATGCCATTTGACTTCATTGGTTTACATGAAAGATAGAAATACGAGTATTCTACATAAGATGGCATTTTATTTGGTCGATTTACCGTTGGGTTGGGTCAGAGCGACCTGACCTTCAGCGTGATTACGTCACGGCACTCACGATCAATAAAAGAGAAAAAAAAGACGTATACAATTGTCTGGCTGCCTCAGGTTAAACGTAAGTTTTGTTTTATCCCCCCCTCCCCCCCCCCCCCCACACACACAACGTCCACTTCAGGAATGAAAGGTGAATGCTTTAAAAAAATGCCGCATACTCACAATGTTGCTAGCAAAACTATGCAGAGTTGGATTCCTCTGATATTTTAGTAGAGGTGAAGATGGCGTGGAACTATCCCACTCCTTCAAAATGTGTCATTCGGTTAAAATCTAATAATTTTTAAAAAAAGCGTGTTTCTAAAATAAACAAACGTAAAGGAATTTGAATAATACAACACAGTTAAGTATTATTTTGATGAAAAAGCAGCGAGATTCACGTAAATCATGGGACCCTTAGAGAACTATCCACCTCCGCCCCTAACGACCTTTCTAGATCTAAACGAACGAGGTAGGTACCCTGTGGCATGTATTGACTTACCAACGACCTCCGTATTAATGATGTAAACAGTTCGAACGGGATCGGCTTGATGATGTTATTTGCTATACTAGAGACAACCTTAGGCGAGTTACTGCCCCTGAGCGTGACATACCAAATTTATTGTCAACCGCATTTATCAGAATCACATGGTGCATGGATGTTGCTGATTTCTGTTTTGAGAGCAATCGTACATCCATCATTGCATTGCGTCAGTTAGTATGCCGGGAGCATAATAATTTAAAACGGTATCGTATTCGGGTTTTTTCTCTACCCGTATTGCTGTTAAAGCTAGGATTAAAGATACGGTCAGGTATGGGTTACGGCAGGCTATATGTTATCATGGTAAAGGAATAGTAAGGTGTAAGACTACGGCTACGGCTATCGTTTAAATATGATTGCAACTATTTGCGCACCTTGTTTATGATCGTGATTATAGCAAAACAATCACAACAAATCAAAACAACCAATCGTTTAGAACCAAACGTACACGTGATCAGTGTTTGTTTTTTTGGTGCGGCTTCGGGGATGGCCGCTGTGCTTGTAGTATAAGCTCGTGTGGGTGGACGAACCAGAAAGAAAAGAAACAGAAACTAATTAATGCAAGGACATCGGAAATTCCCAGCCGCCTCTCCCAATCTTGTTCGGGCATTTCCGTTTAGATTGGAATCAGTGGCGTTCAATAAACTGGTGCAGCGCAGAATACGACGATAACAACAAACACAGTCGGCTACGGAGCAATTTGTGGGTGGGTGGGAAGGTTTTCCCACACGCGGGGCGAGTATGATTTATGTCTAAATTTATATAGGGTATTTCCGTTTTAACTAAAAACCAATGGCGTTCTGCAAATTGGCCCAACTAGGAATACCATAAAAACAACAATACGTTACGGAACGATTTGTGTGTGTGTGGGTGGGTGGGGAAGTTTTCCCATACGCGCGGCAAGTATGGTTTATGTTTAAACGTGTACAGGGCACGCATATACCTACACACCATAGCACTAAACAACCCCATCTATGTATGTGCTGTCAGTGTACTAGAGGTATAGGCTAGTCCCTTAATAAAACATAATACTAAATTGTAACCAATAGGTATGTGACGTCTTTGTCGAGTGAAGAATGAAATATATCCCGTTTGTTGCGGGTTCGGAACCGTATGTCGACATTATAAATGTTCTTTTTTTTTAATGAAAGCTGGTTCAGACCCCCCCCCCCCCCCAGCTGGTACCAGGGGGAATCCCACGCCACTGTCCAATCCATTTAAATATATATTCAGCAATGTCATAAAATCGATCCTCTACTACTAATACAGATCCATAAAGTTTAAATGTAATAAATTCGAGTCAGAAAGACTATATCTATATCTATTACAAAATATACCCTAGAAATATACAAATAACTAGTTCTGGTAAAGAAGTCTTTAAAAACTTTATTGAACATCACCCATCTCTCTTAATTAATATAAAGATTCCGGAATGTACCCCTCCCCCCTCCCTCGCATTAACCATGGGCAGGAATCCATCGGGACAAGTAAGGGCGGCAGGGCATAATTTTGACCTCACTATCCCATTTTATATGATAAGGTCAGAGAAACAGATGAGCTCTACTTCATCTGCCCCATTGCTCATCTTGTCAACTCGCGTACTTTGCATATTTTTAACTCCTCCACGGAAATTCTAACTCCTATATTTACACACCGTTAAATATTCAGACACGCTGTCTTTGATTTTAATCGGCAGGTTTCGCTCGTCAAATATGTGGAGTTTACATATGGATTAGCTAAGTCATACGTCGTGACGTATTACCTGTCGCGTCATCTTGGTTAGGGGTGGGCTGGGTGGACGATTTGTTTTTATCTCGAGGGAATCCCCGCTGATAAGCAAATTCAAAACTCGGAACAACACGCTAAATAAACATTAATACTAATAGTTTCGCTGTCTGTCTATCTATCTATCTATCTATCTATCTATCTATCTATCTATCTATCTATCTATCTATCTGTCTGACAAGAACGCTCTAGAGAAAAGACAAGCAATTTAAAAACATGCATAGTAATTCGAAAAACGAAGTATGACGTCGACACATTTAGCGCACAGAGTAGAAAATAATCTCAAACCCAGAGAGTGCACACAGTTATATGACGTCATTGATTATCGAGTAAACATTCAATACAAAGGCAATTTGGTCTAATCTAAGTGGTTTGCGTGAAGAGTTTCTTGCATACAATTCTTCGGGTAGGGGCGAAGCCCCACCCCCCGCGTAAGAACGTCTGAGCCCCTCCCCCTCCCCAACTCAAAAGAAATTTCCTCATCGATACTCTATAATAAAATTAATGTGTCTAATCTAAAAAGTGGTTTTCTTGCAATGGGACGGTAGACATGTTGTTTTTTTTTTGGGGGGGGGGGGGGGGGGGGGGTGGAGGGGTGGGGGGGGGGGGGGGGGGTGGTGTGTGTGGGGGGGGGGGGGGTGTGGGGGGTGGTGTGTGGGGGGTGGGGGTGGTGTGTGGGGGGTGGGTTGGTTTCAGTGTTTCTTTCAGACTTTTTCCTCCCCGGAGAGGGGTGGGGGTACTTGAAATTTTCGGGGGCGGGGGTAGAATTTTCTGGGAGGGGGCGGACACTGGAAAAAGTATATAATTATATTTCGTTGAATGGGACGGAAGACATGGTTTTTTTTTTGGGGGGGGGGGCGGTGGAGGGGGGGGGTTGGAGGGGTGGGGGGGGGTGGGGGTGGGGGTGGGGGGGCGGTGTGTGGAGGGGGTGGTGTGTGTGGGGGGTGGGGGGTGGGGGGTGGGGATGGTGTGTGGGGGTGGGGGTGGTGTGTGGGGGGTGGGTTGGTTTCAGTGTTTCTTTCAGACTTTTTCCTCCCCGGAGAGGGGTGGGGGGTACTTGAAATTTTCGGGGGGCGGGGGTAGAATTTTCTGGGAGGGGGCGGACACTGGAAAAAGTATATAATTATATTTCGTTGAATGGGACGGTAGACATGGTTTTTTTTTTGGGGGGGGGGCGGTGGAGGGGTGGGGGGTTGGAGGGGTGGGGGGGGTGGGGGTGGGGGGGCGGTGTGTGGAGGGGGTGGTGTGTGTGGGGGGTGGGGGTGGGGGGTGGGGATGGTGTGTGGGGGTGGGGGTGGTGTGTGGTGGGGGGGTGGGGGTGGTGTCTGGGGGTCGGGGGGGGGGGGTGGGGGTGGTGTGGTGTGTGGGGGGGTGGGTTGGTTTTAGTTTAGAGAAAAGAGACAGCACTATCAGCCTAGCGCCCGTTGTACCCTTCCTCAACGGGCCATTTATCTAGTTAATACTAATAGTTTCGCTGTCTGTCTATCTATCTATCTGACAAGAACGCTCTAGAGAAAACACAAAGAAAATAAAAACATGCATAGTATTTCGAAAAACGAAGTATGACGTCGACACATTTAGCGCACAGAGTAGAAAATAATCTCAAACCCAGAGAGTGCTCAAAGTTATATGACGTCATTGATTTTCGCGTTAACATTGAATAAAAAGGAAATGTTGTCTAATCTTAATGGTTTGCGTGAAGAGTTTCTTGCATACAATTCTTCGGGTAGGGGCGAAGCCCCACCCCCCGCGTAAGAACGTCTGAGCCCCCCCCCCCTCGGGGAGGGGGCGGACACTGGAAAAAGTATATAATTATATTTCGTTGAATGGGACGGTAGACATGTTTTTTTTTGGGGGGGGGGGGGGGTGGGGGGGGTGGGGGGGTGGTGTGTGTGGGGGGTGGGGTGGTTTTAGTTTAGACTTTTTCCTCCCCAGAGAGGGGTGGGGGGTACTTGAAATTTTCGGGGGCGGGGGTAGAATTTTCGGGGAAGGGGCGGACACTGGAAAAAGTATATAATTATATTTCGTTGAATGGGACGGTAGGCATGTTTTTTTTTGGGGGGGGGGGGGGGTGGAGGGGTGGGGGGGGGGGGTGGTGTGTGTGGGGGGGGCGGTGTGTGGAGGGGGTGGTGTGTGTGGGGGGTGGGGGGTGGGGGTGGGGGGTGGTGTGTGGGGGTGGGGTGGGGTGGGGGTGGTGTGTGGGGGGGGGGGTGGGTTGGTTTTAGTTTAGAGAAAAGAGACAGCACTATCAAGCTAGCGCCCGGTGTATCCTTCCTCAACGGGCCATTTTTCTCGTCTATAATAATAGTTTCGCTGTCTGTCAAGAACGCTCTGTCTGACAAGAACGCTCTAGAGAAAACACAAGCAAAATAAAAACATGCACAGTAATTCGAAAAACGAAATATGACGTCGACACATTTAGCGTAGAGTAGAACATAATCTCAAACCAGAGAGTGCACACAGTAATATGACGTCATTGATTATCGCGTAAACATTGAAAAAAAGGAAATGTTGTCTAATCTAAATGGTTTGCGTGAAGAGTTTCTTGCATACAATTCTTCGGGTAGGGGCGAAGCCCCACCCCCCGCGTAAGAACGTCTGAGCCCCCCCCCCCCCCTCCCCAACTCAAAAGAAATTTCCTCATCGATACTCTATAATAAAATTACAGCCTAATTAATGTGTCTAATCTAAAAAGTGGTTTTCTTGCAATGGGAAGGTAGACATGTTTTTTTTGGGGGGGGGGGGGTTGGGGGGGGAGGGGTGGAGGGGTGGGGGGGGGGGGTGGTGTGTAGGGGTGGGGGGTGGTGTGTGGGGGGGTGGGTTGGTTTCAGTGTTTCTTTCAGACTTTTTCCTCCCCGGAGAGGGGTGGGGGTACTTGAAATTTTCGGGGGCGGGGGTAGAATATTCTGGGAGGGGGCGGACACTGGAAAAAGTATATAATTATATTTCGTTGAATGGGACGGTAGACATGTTTTTTTTGGGGGGGGTGGGGGGTGGGGGGGCGGTGTGTGGAGGGGGTGGTGTGTGGGGGTGAGGGGTTGGGGTGGGGGTGGTGTGTGGTGGGGGGTGGGGGTGGTGTGTGGGGGTGGGGGGTGGGGTGGGGGTGGTGTGTGGGGGGTGGGTTGGTTTTAGTTTAGAGAAAAGAGACAGCACTATCAGCCTAGCGCCCGTTGTACCCTTCCTCAACGGGCCATTTATCTAGTGTTTGTTTATTTATAGTCTTGAAGTTCGTCATCTATCAGATGACTCAAGCAATCACACGTCTATGGTTTAATGGTCCTCAAATACAGATTTAAAGATTACTTAGAAATAATCACTTGACGTCATGATTATAAGTGGATTTATGATTTGGTTTTACCCTACACTTTTGTTTTCACCCACACAGAGCTAAGTGTTTAATAAATGAGAGGTTTATTTAAAATAAATAATAGTAATTTATGTGAGATAATGTATGAGGACCGACGGGTACTGTTAAACATTTACTAGGCTTTAGATGTAAACACTTGTAGAATATATTAAAACATTAACTTTATATATATATATATATATATATATATATATATATATATATATATATATATATATATATATATATATATATATATATATATATATATATAATAAACAAGATTTCTATCTAAAAACATGGCCATCATTCTTACTTTTTTTTTAGTTCCGCTAGTTTTAATCTCTAAATACATAAAACTAATCCTAAAAGATGAAAAAGATTCAAGTTATTTTTGAAGATCAAAGAGAAAACGGACACGGAAATGTGTAGCAAAAGTGCAACATGCAAGTACTCTAACGTGTGTCCCCGGGGGAAGAAACCTTGAAAACATTCGACACGGATTAACGTTGTTTGCGGCTGGTGAAGGTCGTGTTTGATGTGATATGATGGTGTGGTGTTGGTCGTGGTTGATGTGATGTTGTGGTGTTGGTCGTGGTTGATGTGATGTTGTGGTGTTGGTCGTGTTTGATGTAATTTGATGTTTTGGTGTTGGTCGTGTTTGATGTAATTTGATGTTGTGGTGTTGGTCGTGTTTGATGTGATATAATGGTTTGGTGTTGGTCGTGTTTGATGTGATTTGATGTTGTTGTGATGGTCGTGGTTGATGTAATCTGATGGTGTGGTGTTGGTGGGGTTTGAAGTGATCTGATGTTTTGTTTGATACCATCTGATGTTTTTAGTTTGATGTCATCTGATGTTGTGGTGGTGGACGGGGTAATCTGATGGTGTGTAATTGGTCGTTGTTTATGTAATCTGATGTTGTGGTGTTGGTCGTGTTTGATGTAATCTGATGGTGTGGTGTTGGTCGTGTTTGATGTAATCTGATGTTGTGGTGTTGGTTGTGTTTGATGTAATCTGATGTTGTGGTGTTGGTTGTGTTTGATGTAATCTGTTGTTGTGGTGTTGGTTGTGTTTGATGTCATCTGATGTTGTGGTATTGGTCGTGTTTAATGTAATCTGATGTTGTGGTGTTGGTTGTGTTTGATGTCATCTGATGTTGTGGTATTGGTCGTGTTTAATGTAATCTGATGTTGTGGTGTTGGTTGTGTTTGATGTAATCTGATGTTGTGGTATTGGTCGTGTTTAATGTAATCTGATGTTTTGGTGTTGGTCGTGTTTGATGTCATCTGATGTTGTGGTATTGGTCGTGTTTAATGTAATCTGATGTTGTGGAGTTGGTCGTGTTTGATGTCATCTGATGTTGTGGTATTGGTCGTGTTTAATGTAATCTGATGTTGTGGTGTTGGTTGTGTTTGATGTCATCTGATGTTGTGGTATTGGTCGTGTTTAATGTAATCTGATGTTGTGGTGTTGGTTGTGTTTGATGTCATCTGATGTTGTGGTATTGGTCGTGTTTAATGTAATCTGATGTTGTGGTGTTGGTTGTGTTTGATGTCATCTGATGTTGTGGTATTGGTCGTGTTTAATGTAATCTGATGTTGTGGTGTTGGTTGTGTTTGATGTCATCTGATGTTGTGGTATTGGTCGTGTTTAATGTAATCTGATGTTGTGGTGTTGGTTGTGTTTGATGTCATCTGATGTTGTGGTATTGGTCGTGTTTAATGTAATCTGATGTTGTGGTGTTGGTTGTGTTTGATGTCATCTGATGTTGTGGTATTGGTCGTGTTTAATGTAATCTGATGTTGTGGTGTTGGTTGTGTTTGATGTCATCTGATGTTGTGGTATTGGTCGTGTTTAATGTAATCTGATGTTGTGGTGTTGGTTGTGTTTGATGTCATCTGATGTTGTGGTATTGGTCGTGTTTAATGTAATCTGATGTTGTGGTGTTGGTCGTGGTTGATGTCATCTGATGTTGTGGTATTGGTCGTGTTTGATGTAACCTGATGTTTTGTTTGATACCATCTGATGTTTTGGCGAGGGTCGTTTTTATGTAATCTGATGGTGAGTTTGATGCCATCTGATGTTGTGGTGGTGAACGTGGTAACCTGATTTAGTGGAATTGGTCGTTTTTTATGTAGTTTGATGGAGTGGTGATGGTCGTTTTTATGTAATCTGATGTGATGGTGTTGCTAGTGTTTGGTGTAATGTGATGTTGTTGTGATGGTCGTTGTTGATGTAATCTGATGTTGTGGTGTGGCTCGTGTTTGATGTCATCTGATGTTGTGGCAATGATCGTAGTTGTTTTAATCTGATGTTGTGATAATAATGTGATTGATGTCATTTGATGTTGTTGTACAGGGACTACACTCGCTCACTTAAAAGTACATCAATAATGTGATCTGGTTAAGAAGGTCACCTGGATTAAGAAGGTCATCTGGATTAAAACACAAAACAACATTTTTTCGAAAAAGGGAATTAGCGTGAAATACTAAACAAGGAAGTTGAGATCCCTTTCCCCTTCTTGATTTCGTGGCATTTTCAACACATAGATATACTCAAGGCGTAAGACTTTCTGAAAAATCCATTGAAGACCAATATCATAGAAATGGTACCCGTTTTCTTCAAAACGATCAAAGACACTGCACTGTAATATCGCCACATCCTGTATAGGTGGGGCATGTCTCTAGCAGGCGATGTTTTCCAGCGAACACGATGGAAAGTGTCACCCTCTTTACATGCGCATACATGTACAGAAGTATGTACACACGCAGTCTTGAGTATTCAAGGAAGTCTTCCTTTGTTTGGACAGTTGGGGAATTTTGGGTTGATAGTACGATTAGTTTTCGGTTAACGAGGAACTAAAATAACTTTTTTTTTAATATAGGACACATACACACATACACATTTATAAATTATATATATATATATATATATATATATATATATATATATATATATATATATATGTCTTGGTGTCGGTCCTTATCAGCACTCGTGTTCGTGTGCGGTCACAAGCGTGTGTGTGTGTGTGTGTGTGTGTGTGTGTGTGTTTACGATTGTGTGCAAGTGTGTGACTATCGTGTGTCTGTGAGAATGTGTGTCTGACTGTGTGTATTAATATGTGTTTGTATGTGTGTGTATGTGTGTGTGTGTGTGCGATAAAATAACGCTTGTGTTAGTGCACGTTCGGTCGGTGTGTGTGTGAGAGAGAGAGAGAGAGAGTGTGTGTGTCTATGTGTGTGTGTTTTTGTGTGTGATTAGACGATGTGTTTGTGTATGTGTGTCGTTGTGTAGGGTCTGCGTGTGTGTGATTATTTACAGCATTTAAAGTTTACCATAAAAAACATTACATTATTACGTTATAAAATACCTAAACCTACAACAAAACGACCTCCAAGTTTTTGTTCTGTCCTGGTGTTGTTAAAATAATGAATCTCGCTAGCCACTTCTACTCCTGCAGTAGACCCTCTCCTAGCAGATTAATGCTAATGTGTTCTTTTCTAAATGGATTGAGGCGGCCATAATTTAAAGCCTACGTCAACACTCCTATAAAATAAATGTAAATTATGTGAAGGCTTTACAAAAAAAAAACCTAGAGCTGTACTGCGACAATTTGAGCCATAGATTTTATGTTATATTTTTTTTTATTCTATTATAGGTTATTGGTGTTCGCGATTGGTTAAAATAAATCAATTCAAGGACCAGAAGTTGTTCTATCTTCCAGAATTAATTTTTCTCAAATTTATTTTCATTCAAACATTCAAAACTATCAGTGTATATGTGTAATACTAATGCTTAAAAATACGACAGACACACGCAAAAATTGAATATATGTATTTTTTTACAAAAATACTTCGTTTTAAATTTAAGAAAGAAACTCCAAAAGTACTAATTTAATCAAGCAGTGTTTCTACCAGACTTTTTTCTCCGGGGGGGGGGGCATTTGAAATTTGGGGGGGGGGGGGTGCGGACACTGTTAAAAGTATATATTTGCTATATAAATTCCATTAGACCTTCTTCGGGGATGGGGGGGGGGGCGGAAGAGATGGCTGAAAGAAGGTCTGTAATCAAGGCAAGAAATTTTTAATGCTTTTTAAATACAATTAATATTCCAACAACTTGAGTTTATTGAATTAATATATTGGCAAGCAACTTTGGACACAGATCTTAATTGAACTGAAAAAAGAAGCTAAAAATCAGAAGCTCAAAATTATAATTCACTTTTTAAAGTTGTCTCCGTTTTTGTTTGATTGACTTGTGAATATTCCCGTCGAGATTTTTAAACTTTATAGCCCATTTATTATCATCATTTAATGGCGTCTTCCGTCGTTAAGCAGACGTGCCTTCATGTCTGATCACGTTTAACAATGTTAAACAGGGATGTTAACCTGACGTGACGGAAAGTTTAACAGCGAACGACAAGCGGAGTTAACCCATCTAATTAGCCTGAGTTAAGTCGTAAATGTGTCTAATAAATTCTCTTGTTGTAAAAACTTTTTTTTTAATCTGTAACCCAGTTTTCAACTGCTTACCTTAATTGACGTCATGTTTATTTGTTCTATTTTTAGGTTGTATATTTTTATCACTGTCATCCGGGTCTTATTTTGTAATGTCATTGTCTGAACAGATTAAGAGACTGATGTACATTTTCAGACCTAAAAGTAAATAGACCAGATGAAGTAGAGTCCATCTGTTAGTTACATTTCTGAATGTAACTGTACTGTTTTACTTTTTCTAAGTTAGTGCAGATGGAGTAGATCTCACCTGTTTAATTGTTTGGGAATATAGAGATTTTAATGTAGCTTCCATGATATCAGGCAGCCTTAATATCTCATTGACGTACAAAAGGTACCGAATCAGGTTGGTAGACCTAGAGACGTTCTACAGACTCATGTGGGTACTAGCCTTTACATCTCTACCCAGTGGTTCTATTACAATGGTTCTTATCCTCTTTGGAGGTACCGAACCCCACCAGTTCCATATGTGCATTCGCCGAACCCTTCATATTGGTCCTATCGTACTCACTGTGTCTCGAGATCCGCCTAACCCAAGAGGCAGTGTCACCACTATTCTAAAGACTGTGTCACCACTATTCTAAAGACTGTGTCACCACTATTCTATAGAATGTGTCCCCACTATTCTAGAGGTGTCACCACTATTCTATAGACTGTGTCCCCACTATTCTAGAGGTGTCACCACTATTCTATAGACAGTGTCACCACTGTTCAAAGGACCCGTGTATTGTGTCTGTCGAATTTTTAAACTCTAATAGTTTAGTTCACATAATGAAATACCAAGAATGAAACCGTCACAAGACGTGCAATGTGTCTGATGTTTAATTTATTTGTCCTCAATATCTTTAAATAAGTTTTAAAGGAAACTAAAACTTGTAGATTCTTATCAGATGCATGTCAGCCATATTTGTTTGTTTTTTGTTTGTTTTTATTTACTTGATTATCTGCCCGTTTTATTTCAGCTACTCTGCATTTTGCAATGTTTTATTATTTAGGCGTTATTTGAAGAGTATCAAAACCTGTGTCTCATACTACACATATAATACTGATGTGCTTAGTATATACGGAAAATTGTAAGTTTTACTGTATCAAGTACAACGGGGACATCATAAATTTGCCAAACCTGGGACCGGCAATCAACACGGAGCCAGGACTAAACTACATCTACATCGATTGTTATAATGCTGTCAACGTTGATTTATATAATTTAGGCTGGATCACTTTCGCGGAATAAAGAAAATAAAAGGCTGATTATATAACACGACGGCATGGGTTTGGATAAATGATGCTAAACAAGTAGTAATGTCTGCAGGTTATTGTTGTTTTGTTTTTTTTTTTAATTCAGGCCGCATAAAGACAATACATGGCAATACAGATATAAACAGCTGCGGATATTGGACTTAAGTCAGGTTTCCAAAGTAAAAGGAAAAAATAATATTTGTTTAGAGACTTATATACTGGCGAGATAAAATGTGCAGCTATTTCAATGTTGGGACTTCCCTATACAGTAAAGTTTCTATTTAGTAGTAGCTATCCATTAGGCAGATGAAGTGGAGTTCATTATGTTTCTTGACCTCGGCATATGAAGGGATAATGTGGTCAGCACTATGACCAGCCGCCTTTACTTTCATTCACGAAATCCAAGAACCGATCAAAGCTGGGTGGATTCGGGGACGTTCTATATTCACAAGTCCGAACTGAGATCCGAACTCGAGACCTTTACGCTAGCAGTCGAACGCTCAACAATTCCACCACACCGTCCCGTCTACCCTATATGCCGATTGTAAAAAAAAAAGTCCTCTTAATTAACCTCACGAGATTTTTTAAAAAAAGAATACTCTAAAGATTATGTGGTACTGTTGCTGTCTATGGATACGTTTTCATTAAAAGACTTTTTAAACCAACAACTTGTGAGACAAAGCTTTCGGTCCTTGCACTCCTTCAGTGTCAGCTCACACAGCTACAGTTGGGGTTGGGTCAAACAACAGCAACATTCCTCGTACCACGACACGTGACCACACCAAATAAACCACACCATCACACACGGTCCTGTTAACGTTGTGCTCAGGTATGCTAGAGCCTGCATGGTTTGTGCAAGTCATGCAGGTCACGTGGTATTGTGCTACGTGCCCGGTTGTTTAATGGCTGTTGTCATGGTGACATGACGGGTACACATGTAGCGGCAGCCAGAGGCGACACAACTACGGCGTCAGAGAGAACACGTGTTGGTGGGCTTACTATATATATACATATATATATATATATATATATATATATATATATATATATATATATATATATATATATGTGTATATATATATATATATATATATATATATATATATATATATATATATATATATATATATATATATGTATATATATATATATAACTATTATGTTCACATTTGTGAAACAAGGACACGCATGAAAACAACTCAGAAATCAGCTAAGAAATATCTCAGAAAACAGTTAAAAAACAGCTGGGAAAAACAGCAAAGATAAACAGCTCATATTTAAGTCGGAGTCGTGTAGTCGGCGCTATACAGTGAAACCGGCGTCGAAGTTCTTCTGACGTCATCAACTGTTTTAACCAACCGGAAGTCAGTGTCTTCAGAAGGTTTGATGTCTGACTAATTATGCACACTTCTATCTGACCCCCTGACATGCCTACTCACTGCCAGATCTAAAATAGACGCCAGGAAATAATAGACGATTTCCTTCCTAATTATAGCAATGGTTATATTCTCTGATCCACAATTAGAGAAAACTACAAACGTAGCCTACATACTTTTTTTCTGAAGGTCATCTTTTATTGTATTTCCTTTTCTAGCTCTCCCGTTACAATTGTACCACTGAAATGCATACCATCTCACTTAAGATACAATATAGTTATATGTTTAGTTGTGTTAAGCACTATTAAAAATATATATGTTTGTAAGTGTGAATGAGGGACAGGATATGAAAATTGATTTATAAAGCTTTATAATGTAGCCTATATATATATATATATATATATATATATATATATATATATATATATATATATATATATATATATATTGAGTTAGAATTGGGATTCGACTATCTGGAGGTTCTATAGAGATCTTAGAATTGCTTAATTTGAACGGCCCTGGAAATTACGAAAGCATGTGGCCTTCAACACGCACCTCAGTGCAACACGATGCCTTCACTTACCTGTCTTAGACCGACCATCATTACACCTGCGCATGTGTCGTTAAACGGCGCATGTGTCGTTAAACCGCCTTTAACGTCGCATGTTAAAAACTTTAACGTCGTTTCGCAGGCTCACATTACCAAGCGACTTAAATAAAGACGTCGAGATGGCTTAATGTGGATGCTTTGTTCACCGTCGGCGCCACAGGTTGGTTTTAGAAGTTTTATACGCTGCGTCCTGTTCGTTTGGGAGACGTAACTATGCACGTCACATGTGAGAAGTGGGGCGGGGGGTATCAAAGGTTAAAGGTTAATCAATGTCTAGACACTCTTGACAGGGTGTATTTTAAATTTAGGTTTGCAACGTCATGTTTTTCTTTTCTTTAAGCAGTATGCAAAACTACATTAATCTGAATTATATGAGTTTAAAAAAGAAGCAAAATAAAATTTAAGATGCAAAATGTAAAAATTTTAAAATTGTATGTCGAAATGAAATCTGGTAATTAAAAGCCTATTTTCATTATAAGAAGATGAAATTTTTGTTTTGTAAGTAAGGATAAAAAAGAGTTTACATTAAGTAATGTATTTTAATTTATTTTTACAACGATGAAGCTAAAGCTAGAACAACACTTTCTACGTTCTTTTTTTTTTATTTAAGGGAGATGAATCTGTGCAGATTTGAACTAGTATCATTGATCTCTTAAAGATGGCCTGCTTGTCTACACCAGATCTATAGTCATTGATCTATATTGATGTACATTGTTCTGTCTACACAAGATCTATAGTTATTGACCTTGTAAAGATCTATATAAGATTTGTAGTCATACATAACCGGAAGTGGTACTTTTTCTACTTTGAATTTTTCAAAAGCCTATAACTTGAGTACTATTTCAGATAGATAAATGCAATTTCACAAGTAAGTAAAAGATTTAATTCCCTACCATCTGTCAAATTTTGAGTAATTTCCGTTGACCGGAAGTACTAATTTACGCTATTTCTGATTTCTCAAAAAAAGCTTGTAAATTTATAAAGTACTAATAATATTGCGCACTATTATGAACATCTTTATTTGGCGTTCACTTGGTGTGCAATTCCATTTTCTAATAGATTTTTATTCTATTTATAAAAGGTTAAGTATTTAAAATGGATTAAAAGTCATGTCTATATCCCGAGTTGCCATTCCCTGTTGTTTCATATAAAAATATTCGAGAAAGTTTAGGAGAGATCACTCCCGGTTTATTAGTTTTTACATTGATGTCTAAAAAACAAACACCCTTTCTAACAAAGCGCTCAACACAGAAGATGCAACAAAGTCCATATGTTTCTTTAACTGTGGTATGTGAAGAAATAAACATTTAAAAACAACTGAATTATTGATATTGGATATGTCAATTTCCGGTAAATCATCCTGCGCTTGTGCTAGCTTACAGATTCAGGACGCATTAGATTGAAGGGAGGGCGTGGTCGAACAGTAGAGGTCACGAATGTAACCTACAAGTGTCAAGTTCGGATCCTCGGCTCGAGTCTATAGGTAGTTGCTGAGTCTACTGCCCTCCACTGTTTCTTCCCATCATCCCTTCGGGATGGGGGGTTGGTACCGCACCCCCCCCCCGAACGAAATGGAATTTATAAAGAAAATATATACTTTTAATCCTGTCCGCACCCATCCCCCCTCCCCCCGATTAAGTGCTCCACTCCCCCCGGAGAAAAAAAGTCTGGAAGAAACACTGCTGCCCTCTAATGTGTACCCGAGTCACTTAAGAGATAATAAAGGCGGCTGTGCATAGTGCTGGTCACACTATCCCATTGGACATAAAGAAAGATTGTGAAGTTTTCGGCTTTGGGAGGTATATAAAAAGGGGGCGTATAATAGGTTGAAAAATGAGCATATTGTTGCGTTCGTGGGTTTGTAAAGTGGTACAAAAGATGTGTGTTGGATGACGTGTAAAAAGGTGAGTAAAAGAGATCGTATTTAGGGATGTATTAAATTAAGGTGTGTGAAAATGGGATAGAAAATGAGCATATTTTGACCTGAGGAGTTGTATAAAAGGCGCAAAAAGGTGCACGAAAAAGTGGCGTAAAATGAACGTGAAAAAGGGGGCGTGGAAAGAGGCGTGTCACCAATCTAGAGAAAGCTTTTTATTGGTGTGAATTTGTTTTTTCACAACAAATGATGGAATGAATCCTTGTCAAATCGGATTGTATATGATTGAGTGGAGCGGATTGTATATGATTGAGCTGAGCTAAGAGACGACTTATCGTTCTATTGTCTGTGGTTGGACTAAGCCTGTAATTGCATATTGTGTTCACAGCCTCGCTTCCAACTACACTGAGTGGAAATCTCCCACTTGAAGAGATCAGAGAAAATTGGATGCCTCGAGAAATTTGATTCTTTATAAACAAGATGGCGAATTTTATGTAAAAAATACGTTCGACATTTTTATTTAAAAAATGTCTAAACTTCGAGTAGTTTGTAAAGCGTTCAATCTTGACAAGTGTTTATTTTAAGTTTTTGAAAACTAAATGGGATTTAAAGGTTTTTCCTGTGAATTTTGTTAAGAAGAATGAGTAATCCGATTGTTAATGAAAAGTAAAGAAATAATTAAATATAAGGATTAGAATTTTGGTAATTGGCTTGCACGGCGCTCTTGGGTTCTAACACGTGTAGTGTGAAGAGAGGGGAAGAATTTAAAATTTAGATTTGTGGTCTCGAACTTCTTAATTTGAATGGATTTACATACATACATACATACATACATACACACAGACATACGCAGTATACACACACAGACACACACAGTTTTCTTGTTAAGTAAAGAGAAAGTAACGTTTGTTTGACTGGTAAGGGCCTTAAGTTGTGCGGCCCATTAAGCAGTTGCAGTAGAGTTAATCTGCTGTGATGACTTAGAAATAGAATGCGTAGCAGGGACGTTTCTCAACAAAATGTAAATACAACTTGGTTAATGTAACATTACGGGTGGGCTTGGCTCAGCGGTAGAGCACTAAACTAGAGCCTAGTGTTTGAATCTTGAATTCAAGAAGTAAAACGTCTATAAATTCACCCAACTCTGATGGGTACCTGACTCATGTTAGGGAATGTAAAGGTGGCTGGGCATAGTGCTAGGCATATCCCTTCATATGTCGAAGTCACAGAAATATGTAACTCTACTTCACTTTTAAAGAAGAACTTTATGTTACTTTACAAGGTTGTGGTAGGACCTAGGTATAACATCGTCGAATAGTAGCGCGCTTGACTGTTAACCGAAAGTCTCCCCCCATTGATCCAGGGTTCGTTTCCGTACAATGCCCCTGAGTCCACCCAGCTTTGATGAGTATCTGGCTCACATTTGGCGGTGGGCATAGTGACCTATGCGTCTTGTGCACCAACAAGAAAAAGCTGATGATGGTGATAGTACCCTAAGACTGCGTTAGCTTTTAGAAAGTATTTGTTATTGGTGCTGTTACTGATTGAATATACGGATTATACTGATTACATATGTTTGCGATTGAGTTAAGGTGTATACTACAGTTTCCTTTTCGAACGTGACTGTCTATAGGGCAAGTAGAGTTCACGTGTTGCTGTGATCTTAGCAGTGTGGTCAGCGCTATGCCCAGCCGCTTTTACTTTCCCAAACGTGAGTTAGGTACCCATTAGGCCTGGGTAGGCACAGGGACGTTGTATCGACATGAACCCGGATTCGAACTCGAGACATTCGGTCTTGCAGTCTAGCACTCTACCGCTGAATCACACCGTTCCCTGACTACATGTCCAAGAAAATTATCGGAAACTGCGTCATAAAAAAATGAAACGTTAAAGATCATTTCCGGTTTCCGGCGGTGAGATAAAGATAATTATTCTCATCAAAAGACTTCTTAATGAGCACCATGGTGTGGGTGTAGCAGAGGGAGGCAGTGTGTTTTGTTCTGATAGCGCCTCATGGACGGCGCCGAGCATACAGCGGATATTGCTGTTGCTATTTTTAGATCATACCGAGCGGAAGCCGCCAGATAGAGGCTGCTCACTTGAGCACGCGACAAAATTAGAAACGTTGTTTGTTGCGTCATGCCGTCTGCTTAAAATGATTTTGGGGGTTTATATTTCTAGTGTCACATTATAAACCCATACACGATTTTTTTATTTTAAGTTGAAACTTCGAGATTTTTGTTTTGTTAATTATATTTCAATTTATCAGCCTATTCCTAATTACATTTCATCTATATGGCGTTAAAGAACTAAGTGGCAGCTAAAATTGAGATCTGTCACGCTAGAGAAATGTTAGCTCCAGCGAATGAGAGCTGGAGGAAAAGCTCTTCACAGTAATGGAGCTAGAGTTATGTTAGCTCCGGCTATTGCGAATTAGACAAATGTTAGCTGCGATAAATGACATCAATGTTTCTTGAAGGCGTCTTAGGCAAAGCAAATTTACCGCCAACACCCCCCCCCCCTCTCTCTCTCTCTCTCTCTCTCTCTCTCTCTCTCACTCTCTCTCTCTCTCTCTCCACTCACCTGGACGAAATTGAACAGTTGAAGAAAATTTTAAAATGCGAGATTTAGATCAATGTTAGGTCTCTAAATAAGATTTAGATCAATGTTAGGTCTCTAAATAAGATTTAGATCAATGTTAGGTCTCTAAATAAGATTTAGATCAATGTTAGGTCTCTAAATAAGATTTAGATCAATGTTAGGTCTCTAAATAAGATTTAGATCAATGTTAGGTCTCTAAATAAGATTTAGATCAATGTTAGGTCTCTAAATAAGATTTAGATCAATGTTAGGTCTCTAAATAAGATTTAGATCAATGTTAGGTCTCTAAATAAGATTTAGATCAATGTTAGGTCTCTAAATAAGATTTAGATCAATGTTAGGTCTCTAAATAAGATTTAGATCAATGTTAGGTCTCTAAATAAGATTTAGATCAATGTTAGGTTTCTAAATAAGATTTAGATCAATGTTAGGTTTCTAAATAAGATTTAGATCAATGTTAGGTCTCTAAATAAGATTTAGATCAATGTTAGGTCTCTAAATAAGATTTAGATCAATGTTAGGTCTCTAAATAAGATTTAGATCAATGTTAGGTCTCTAAATAAGATTTAGATCAATGTTAGGTCTCTAAATAAGATTTAGATCAATGTTAGGTCTCTAAATAAGATTTAGATCAATGTTAGGTCTCTAAATAAGATTTAGATCAATGTTAGGTCTCTAAATAAGATTTAGATCAATGTTAGGTCTCTAAATAAGATTTAGATCAATGTTAGGTCTCTAAATAAGATTTAGATCAATGTTAGGTCTCTAAATAAGATTTAGATCAATGTTAGGTCTCTAAATAAGATTTAGATCAATGTTAGGTCTCTAAATGAGAGTTGGAGAAAACGCAGCCTCTAGCTGATGAGAACCTTAGTGCATGTGAACTCAAACGTTAACTTCCAAATTGTTTTTAACGACTTTGGCACTGTTAGAGGGATCATGAACTAATTAATCTTTCATTTCCGGTGCGGTTTGAGGAAATGTTCCGTTAAATCAACATTAAAGTCACGGAGAGAAGTGTCTTATGAAAACATATCAGCAAGAAAATAATATAAACAAGGAAGTCTGGAAATTCGAAACGTCATTTATTGTGGGTTACTTGAGAAAAATGAAAAGCTAAATTTAACAAAATATGAAATGCACAGGCTACTTTTTCGGGTATTTTTATTTGTTTCTTTCTAAATTTGTACGGTAAAGTTAAGTAAAAATACCTCTTCAAACCTGATGGTCTATGGGGCAAATGAGGTAGAGTTCACCTGTTTCTGTGATATGGCTTATGAAGGGATAGTGTGGTCAGCACTTTGCTTAGCTGCTTTTACTTTCTCTAACATGTTAGGTACCCATCAGAGATGGGTGGATTCAAAGACGGTCTACTCACTTGAACCCGGATTCTTTCACTGTGTAACGCCGTTTTAAAATTGGACACATCTTTTCTCCCACCATTCCCAGTTTTGTATTTCGGTTGAGTACCTTCATTAGGTTTTAATGATAAAAAAAATATAACATACGATAGCATGGCGGATTATTTAAGTTTTTTGAAGATTTTAGGGGATTAAGAAAGACCTTAAGAGTGGTGGATTATTCAAGAAATTCCTGAAAAGAATGAGCTGGTGGATTAGTTAAGAAATGTTGAGAAAACATGCTCAAATCTAGGCAGCACAGCACGGCAATGCAGGCTTGCAACCAACAACCATCGATGTCAAGGTGTGTTTGTAGAACTTGAGATCTTGCTCTAGATCCAGAATAGCAGTGTCAATTATTAGTTCTGTACATAACCCGTCGTCTGCCCGATGGAATGTTTGGTATGCGATGGGGGAGGGAAGGGAGATGGAGGGTGAGATTGTATATTTAGAGGACACCATTCTTACACGTACACACACACATACACACACACAAACATATATATATATATATATATATATATATATATATATATATATATATATATATATGTGTGTGTGTGTGTGTGTGTGTGTGTGTGCGTGCGTGCGTGCGTGTGTGTGTGTGTGTGTGTGTTCACAGCGATAACGTAATGATGGGTATATGTTTTGCTTATTTTGCATTTATATAATTTTTATTATCAAGAGTGTTCGTTTTTTTGTCCGTGTTTCTACATTTTTGTGCGTGTTTGTCAGTGTGTCTGTGTGTCGTTTTGTGTGTTTTGTGTGTTTTCTTGGTCTGTGTGTGTATGTGTTACTTTCTCTGCCCTCCCCCCCCCCCCCCCCCACACCTCCCCTACTTCCCTCCAGCTGGGCCCCTCAATGAAAGAGTATGTGTAAGTAAACGTCCCTCTGCCTGTCACTGCCGACTGACATGTTACGGCAATCACGTGACCGGCATTCCGCGCGTGGGAGACACCGCTGGGCCAAAAACAACAATGCGCATGGATGGGGGGCGGGGGCACCAGGTACTTCACATGCATTCTGACAATACGGGAGTCACGTGTCTCTGATCGTTCTACCACGTCGAGTGTAACATGCAGACATTCATATACGAGTGAGAGTATCGGAGTGACTTTGTTCTGCTAGCTCCTCCGTGAGTGCTGACTACGGCCACGCCCAATCAACAGACCAGGAATGTTCTAGAGGAATTAGAAGATACGAGCAGGTAAGGGAAACAGCGTTATATAAGCGACGAGTTGTGGGTGATTAGTGATGCTATCTCTTGCAAACAAAATGGTAGGGCCCACACGTAACTGGGTGTTACTTTACATCAATATTCTGTAACTAAACGTATATATATATATATATATATATATATATATATATATATATATATATATATATATATATATATATATATATTTATATAGGCCTATATATATATATATATATATATATATATATATATATATATATATATATATATATATATATATATATATATACCTTAGGGCGTATTGTAATCTTTAAGACAATGATTGCAACAAGGTTCAGATTTGTTATTTCCATAAGCTATTGCAGACTCAAGTATCACGTAGATGACATAATTATATCACCGACATTGCCGCTGCGTTGTAATATGCCATAGAGGGCTCCAAGAAATTCGGAGCAAAATATGTCCAATGGAAAATTCGTTTTGTTCTGTTAATGTTATTATCCGGTAATACACACACCGCAGTTTTTTGTTAATTTTTTTTTTTTTTTTTTTTTTTTTGAGGTAACTGGAAATTGGTGCACCTCAAAATAAAGCTAGTTGGGTTTTTTGTTGTATTCGGAAGTAATTTGAAACAATTGTATGTATTGACGGCAGTTGTTGTATTGTATTTTAACTAACGCTTTGTTTAAGATCGTCGTGTTTCACCAATTAAATTTTTTTTTTTACTTTTTTTTTTGCACATCTAAGAAATAAACCGGGAGTGATCTCCCCTAAACTTTCTCGAATATTCTTATATAAAACAACAAAGGATGGGAACTCGGGCTATAGACATGATTTTTAATCCATTTTAAATACTTAAAGTTTTAAAAATAGAATAAAGTCTCGTAGACAAAAGAGTTGCACTCCAAGTGAACGCTAAATAAAAAAAGTGCATAATAGTGCGCAATATTATTAGTACTTTAAAATTTACATTAGTTTTTTGAGAAATCGGAAGTAGCGTAAATTACTACTTCCGGTCATCGGAAATTACTCAAAATTTAACAGAAGGTAGAAAATTAGATCTTTTACTCACATGTGAAATTTTATTTATCTATCTGAAATAGTACTCAAGTTATAGGCTTTTAAAAAATTCAAAGTAGAAAAAGTACCACTTCCGGTTATCGGAAATCGCTCAAAAGTTGATACGGATCTACGATTTTGATAAAATACTTATATATGAAATTTCATCAACCTAGCTGTAACGGTACTCAAGTTATCGTGTTTACACACGGACGGACAGACAGACAGACACACAGACAGACACACAGACATACGGACAGGATTGCAAAGCCCAGTTTTTTCAGAATGGATTACGCATAAAACCTCTTAATTTTGATAAATCTGGATTGATAATTTTTGCCCGATTAAAATAAGTCCTCTATACTTCGGATGTAATGAAGGACTGAGGTGTAATACGGTGAAAATTCTTAAAATTTCAAGAGATTTTTTTTGCACGATTACCATACTTTCTCTATACTTCGTATATACGAGAAAGTAAAAATGTTACGTCTCTATTAAGTCTATACTACTGGAAAAAAAAGTAAATATATAGAAAACTTTTATAATAACAATGTTTTTCAATGCATTAAATTACTAAAAACAAATAATGTTTTACTAAAAATTGAAATACTGAAAATACGTTTTTAAAATTTAAATATGATCACCAAAAAAAGTACGATAGAAGAGAAAATAATTGGTGTATCACTACGATATTCAGGGAGATCAACTTAAGTAACTACGTCCCTGGTTACGCTCCTTGGTACGCCCCTTGTTACGTCCCTTTTTACGCCCCTGATTACGTCCCTGTCTAAGCATTATGTAAACACTAAACCGCTTGTTGTTTTGTTTCAAGGTATGGATGATGGGGAGGGGAGGTTAACTGTTTAAACGACAGCTTTAAAAAAAATTTCACGAACCCGTCATGAACATTCTTCAATCGTTAGTAAACAGCTGGAGGGGTAACCACGTCCCCAGGTGTCATGAGGTAAAGTTAGCTTTGACACACCCTTCCCCCCCCCCTCCTTACACGGTATCAATCATTCAATCAGATCAGTTGAATGAAGAATTATCTCCCTGTGTGTTTTAAAGTTAAGCTAGAGAGAGAAACCATCTAAAAAACTTGTATTTAAATTCTTCGCAAAGAAAATAAAACTTAAGGAATTTAACAACCACCGGTTTGGGAGTGAAACATTTTTAATTACTTTTGGACAACACCCAAATTTAATGACCTCGATGGCTAGTTAATTTAAACTTAAGATTGGGAAAGATAACCAGATGACTCTGATTAGACCGAGTGTGATATGTGCAAGCTGGTCACCTTGTATAAGTGTCTGGGCCGGTGGCGTCACCACTATCTTGGGGGGGGGGGGGGGGTATCACATGACATGATAACTACCAATGGAATTTCTCGTTTCTAAATGTATGTTAAGAAAATAGGCCTAATATCAAATAAATAAAGTTAAAAGTAATTTGGTTTCGTTTTTTTTTTACCCCATGTATTACACTTGAATAATTTGTTAAGCAAACCCCATTCATTATCGAAATAAGCAGAGAGTAGCTGAATTGCCTCCCTTGCTGAAATTAAATTTAGCCAGCGCTTATTGACAGGACGAGTCATTGCGCTGAAGTGTCAAGTCAATTCGTTGTCGCGTCATATTTTTTTTTAATTTAGCGTAGCTGACAAGCCAGTGTCATATGCTATAATTTCAAGTGGATTTTTTTTCGCATTTTCATTTTTTATTTTTGGCGTGGCTTCCTGTGCAAGTGACGACCGTGTATTGAAGTGACACGATTGGATAAGAGTTAGCGCGAACTTTAGCGACCAGTTCCCATTAGGGCGTGACAGCATGTCAATCCAATTATTCTGGATCTGGATTCCTGAGGTGTAAAATGGAGGTTAGTTCAAAGGTCAAGGCTCCGAGATAGTGTATTTAAACCAACCGATAGGACATAGCTTTTTTTGAAATTTCGAAATACCTCAACAGTCTAGCTATTACGTTGTAGTGTGTGTGTTAATGTGTGTGGAGGAATATTGCGCATTCGAAGGTGCATCAAACAGGTAAGACAAGATTTTTAAAAAAAGGATTTTAGCCTTTATTTACACATTAAATATTTTAGCAGTCTAAGCTAATATACTATTTCAAAGGCTTGCCTTAGAATATAAAAGGCGGATTTATTATGAATTTAAATTGTACGACAAGACGTGAATTGGCTCAGTTTTGTAATGTAATCATTGCGTGCGGTCTATTAGAGTCTATTTTTTTTTTTTTACAAAAGAACAATTAGGTAAATTATATCTGCTAAAACAATATTCCTCGTTGGCACGCCCTGCAGTTATCGTTTCAGTAATGTAACTTTATATCTTGTAAACATAACATCAAACAATGTTATTTTAAACATGGTCGTGTATATATATATATATATATATATATATATATATATATATATATATATATATATATATATATATATATATATATATACGTATATATATATATATATATAAGTTTAAGTTTAAGTTAAGAGATGTGCACGGAGTACAGTGGAGATTACCCGACAATGTTCTCATAAGCTAAGTTACGTTAGTGGGTCTCCGCTATCATCTTTCGAGACACAACCTTCATCTTCTTTACCTGAATAAGACTAAAGATCATAACTAATTTGTGTTCGCTTCTTCTCACCGTCTATCCTGAATGCGAGAAATGTAAATTATCAACATCTACGGTGCGGCAAAAATAGCTAATTTACTTATTTTATGTTTCGTTTTTGGAACTTCAATAATAGCAAGTGATGTCTCATTTTAGGTTCCAATTTTGGAACTTCGCTAATAGCAGATGATATCTGATTTTATGTTCCGTTTTTGGAACAGCCAAAGCCGTACATCGTATCGATCGGGACTATATGAGGAGATCAATAGAACTATTTGAACCTTGTCGTTATAGAAACGGCACGAATATATAACAGTATTTTAACACGGTGCTGTTACTCTTGGTCGTTCTTGATTGAAAATTACTTAGCGCTGCTGATATTAGTAAAGAGACGGCGTGGTCGAGTGGTAGAGCCTCCAGTTCGGATCTCAGTTTCGACGTATGGCTGTAGATTGGTACATGACTTACGTTCTCCGAAAGAAAAGGCGACTGGGAGTAGTGCTGACCCTACTATCCCTTCATAATCCGAGATTACTGAAACATATGAACACTACTTCATCTGCGTATTACATCATTAGTTTTATATAGAAACTTTTACACTTTTACTATCGTTTATAGGCAGCAAAAAAATAAATATGTGCCAGTTTAGATTAATTTCATCCCCAACAACACTGACTACTTAATCACACCCATATATATATATATATATATATATATATATATATATATATATATATATATATATATATATATATATATATATATATACATATATATATAATTATCTTACAGAGGGAGCAATAACAAGTTTTTTAAAGTTTATTTACATTAATTATTTTATGAATTAAAACATGTCAGTGTCGCATATTGTAACCTAAATAAACAGGTTAAAAATGTAATCACTGCAGTTAATAAAGTAAACTGGCACATAGCCGCTGGGGGTTAGCTGCTCTTTACCCTGACCTGTGCCCCGCAACAGCTGCATAAACAGTTGACGTTTGCCAATGATAACTTTAATAACCCCTAACATAACCAATCACCACAACGTGTCAATACGTAAAGCACAGATGTTTTACACTATACACAACGTCAGCTTGTAGACACGTCCATTCACGTGAAGCCTGGACTTAGGTCAATGCTAACACTTGAATTGAAGTGGTCATCGCTGGCATACATCGTTAGTACATGGTGAGCACTTGGAGGGTCACTCCTCGGTCTGTAGACATGATCATTAACACGTGCGTACGAATTTTAATAAAAAAAAATAAGTAGGTCTACTCTGAGTTAAAAACTACTGAATGACAAAATAGCGAACAAGTATGTTATGTATTGATTCTGACTTGACCGCTGATGTGCAGTATTTTTTACATTGTAGCTTTCTCTATTTTATTTTTTTTTAAATAATTTTTGACCTTCCTTATTTTTGTAGGTTTATTTTTTCTCGGAAACAATTTCACTTTTGACCATTTAAGTGGACGTTTCCGTATTGTTTTTCCGGTTTATATTTACTAAATTAAAAGCATAGTTTATGTTACTTCATGTAATACATCATTCCATAGGTTCGTGTAGATTCCCCAGTATTTTAAAAATCGCTTTTGCATTCCCTTGACTCGTATACAATCCCCATAATCCCTAAACATAAACATTCCAAAATCAGGAATATGTTCCCTTTAAAATACACTTCCCATTACAAAACAAATCGAACATACCATTAATTATGCTATTTTTTTATCGCTATACACAACGTGTGACGTTTTAGATGGAGTATATCTAGGATCATTATGACTCTTATATCACAAAGCCTATTTATATCTTGTTTTTAGAAAACCAAAGGATAACGATCAAATTTGCGTCATCAGTATCTCCCTCCCCAGTCATTCTAACCCCCACCCCACCCCCACCCCAGCCCCCCACTTTCCCTGCCCTTGACTACAAATCTAAATGCATACCTACTCCAGTTGAAGGCAGACCATCCTCTACAAGAATGCGCTAATCTCATTACAAATTCCATTCATCCCTGTACCGAGGGCCTGAAGTTCTCCACCGACATTGAAGACGTGACGTGTCTGGAATAGTAATGACAACAAACAAAAAAATTAGTGTCATCCAGAGTTTGGTTTAGTCAACATATAACAGATTCACAATGCATTGATAGAAGAAAGTTATTTCACAGAGAAGATGGGAGATATACGTTTGATGTTAGTGGAGCATGGATAGCGTAAATGTATGGGTGTAAGTTTTAGTTTAATTACTTTTTAAAAATTGGTATATGTTGCAGTAAATGCATTCTACTAAACTATTACTACATGTTGCAGTAAATAAGTTCCACTAAACATTGGAACATACAGCACATTACGATTTTTACTGTAACATTGGTACATGTTGTACTAAACAAGTTCTGCTAAAACATTGGGACATGTAGCTCTAGACAAGTTCTACAAAAACATAGTCACTTGTTAAGTAAAGAGTTAAAAACAAAGGCATGGGTACTTGTATGTGATATTAATCGCGTTAATGTTAGCAATAGAGTTTGAGGCAGGCTAACACCAAAGCAAGTAACTAAAAAAAAAAGATATTTCTAAAATGTACGTAGCTTAACATTGTTAGTATATGTAACGGAAATACAAGTCATCAGAATCACATTGCATTCTTGTTAACTTCAGTCAACATGACAAAACTAAACAAGTGACTTCACTGAGTCCTTAAAACGACTACACTGACAGCCATTATGACGTGTTTACAATCTGTCAACACATCTATTCTTCCCTTCTGTTTCAACGACCTAGGATATCCTGCTACACGTCAACTACAACCACAATCTCATTTCCAAGAAGAATAAAAATAAATTAAAACAAAAAAATCACTTCCTTCTTCAACCATAACACATTTATTTCTCTATCTCAACCTCCATCACTTCCGTTCTCTATCTTTCCATCACCTTCTTTCTTTAACTCTCGCTTTATCACTTCCCTCCCCATCTATTCCCCTATCCCTTCCCTCCCCATCTATTCCCCTATCACTTCCTTCCCCCCATCTATTCCCCTATCCCTTCCCTCCCCATCTATTCCCCTATCACTTCCCTTAACCATCTATTCCCTTATCACTCCCCTTCTTTATCTATTCCCCTATCACTTCCCTCCTTTATCTATTCCCCTATCATTTCCCTTCTCCATCTATTCCCCTATCACTTTCCTTCCCATCTATTCCCCTATCACTTCCCTTCCCCATCTATTCCCCTATCACTTCCTTTCCCCCATCTATTCCCCTATCACTTCCCTCCCCATCTATTCCCCTATCACTTCCCTTCTTTATCTATTCCCCTATCATTTCCCTTCTCCATCTATTCCCCTATCACTTTCCTTCCCCATCTATTCCCCTATCACTTCCTTTCCCCCATCTATTCCCCTATCACTTCCCTTCCCCATCTATTCCCCTATCACTTCCTTTCCCCCATCTATTCCCCTATCACTTCCCTTCCCCATCTATTCCCCATATCAATCCCCTTCTCCGTCTTTCCCTTTATCACTTCCCTTCTTCGTCCCCATCTATTCCTCCATCACTTTCCTTATCCATCTATCCCTCTCTTACTTCCCTCCCCCATCTATTCCTCTATCACTTTCCTTCTCTATCTAACCCTCCATCACTTCCTGTCTACCCCCTCCCCCCTCCCCACATAACACCCCCTAATATTTCCTTCCTGCCAAATTATTTCCCCTGCCCCTAACCCCCCCCCCCCCATTTCCGTAGCGTGTCATACGCCTGTCACATTCATGTCAGATTCCTCCGCCCTGGGGGGTACGGTTAACCGTTTCGAAAGATCTCCCTAACAGCTTGTATGCAAGTAGTGCATTAACCCATCGTCTGCGGTGTAGCATCCTTAACCCTGATCTTAACCCTAGATTAGCAAAAACTGGGCTTAAGTTTAAGATAGACCACAGTGGTTGTAAAATCTAATCTACGAGTGCATCTTTTTTTTAAAAAAAAAAACGAGGGACCACTTACGTAAGTCAGGCTATTGTAAAATGCAAATTTGTATCATTTTGTGTTACGAAACAATTAATTTTCACTGCTTATCTATACGTTAAATGTAACAAAGATTAAAGTTAAATTTACACTGTTTACTGATAGGGTATCAAATAATACTGTCTAGGATTTGATCGTATTTAAAAATGATTTTTTGACTTTCGAGCTTTTTAGCATACATCCTCCAAATAAAACGTATTCATTTATTATTTTTTAATTTATTTTTGTAATTAGCTGATCATAAGTTAAAACTATAATTAAAATGTATGTTTTCCTAATCACTCTTATTAAGGTAATTTGACCTATACACTTTTAGATTACGTATATATTTAACTGTCCGGCTTTATTCTGTTGATGTAAATGTTCAATACGTTGTTCGTCGTTACACACCAACAACGGATGCCAATCTACACACAATCGTTGTCTAAGATATACAACAACACAGAACGTTATTTGTTGTAACTAAATGCAATCATGCTCAAGCGTTGACTATAAACGTATGTCACTACCTTAAGTAAAAGATAGCATTATTCATTAACACGACGCAAATAGTAACCAGACTTTAATTAAAATACGCTGAGATATACGGTAATTTTGGCATAGGCGGTGGTTTAAAAATAAATGTAATTAAACTATTTGGGGGAAAGAAAATTAAAGCGACCCGCCCTTTGCAACGGAGAAATAGAAAAAAAAAACGAGTCGGGTTTTCGAGATTGTCCCAGTTTACGAGCGCTCCCGTGACACGTGCGTTTGTAGACTAAATAGCAGAGAGTGAGTGTACAATGTGGGGTCTCGCTTGGTCTCGTGCTAGGGACGAGACGAGAACAGACCCCAGGGCGGGGTGGAGGTGGTTTTGTTTGTGGTGTACATCAACACGCTGAGGACGTCACTCAAACAACAACAACATGCACGTGGTGTGTACGTCTGCATGTCGAGCTGCGACATAAACATGTGGAGGGGGGAGGGGAGATTGACTGGAGGGGGTGGAGGAGGGGGGAATCGACTGCTAGGCTCAATTGTGTTTATATGCCATCCAGTTTGATTTGATTGAACTAGCAGGTTTAATTGATAAAATCAAATATGTACATTGAAAATAAAATCAGAGGGTATGTGTAGGCCTTCTTCTTCTTCGTTCTTAATTTTAGTGTTGGAGGGGAACCCCTCCAAAACACTATTAAGTATATGTGTCAACTGGTTATGCGCCATTGAGGCCATTGACTCCGATTTCAGCCTGCTTTTCTTTTTGGATTTGCTTCCATAGCCTTTGTTCAACCAAGAACAAACTACAAGGTACGAGTCTTTTCCATGAGCTTTACCGACTCGACCACGCCGACCCCATTTGTAGGCCAATCAGGGACACGTGACAAGCTTATATATATATATATATATATATATATATATATATATATATATATATATATATATATATATATATATATATATATATATATATAATCATTATGAAATCTACTACAGCAATTTATTTAATTATTTTATAAGCTGCTAATACTTGCATTAATTAGGTTTAAAAAACCATTAGCTTATTATGTTTTATTCCTTAATCCATTCTTTATCCTGAAGTGTTTTATTCCTGTAACTCTATACAACAGTCACTTCCTAGTCGCGTATCTCCCACGTTAATCTACCACACAAAAGGCGTCCTCCGAGCAGTGGGCGGATCTTGGAGACATCGGCCGTGCTAGTCGGAGGTCGTTAAATGGAGCCGATGACACGAAAATTGTACGGGGCCTCCTGGAGTTCTTACGTCTGTGTTTTGGTTGGGTGGGTTGTTGTGATTTGGTAGACCGTGGCCGCGTAGGGTCGTTAATGCGTGGTTGTATTCACTGGATTGGGGGGGGGGGGGATGTGACACTGGCGCTTCCACAATTATTAGTCGTCTTGAAAAGTTTCTGATTTAAATGTGTAAGTATGCTCATGAAGCGTGTAGAGAATTTGTATTTTGATGTACTTTATAATCTACCACCCAGGGTGTATATAGAAAAAAATATTTAAAAATTAAAAATGTATACTGTCACGCCCTTAATAAAACAACCCCCTCCCCTCTCTTCATACTCAAACAATCTCCGCCACCACAAGTACATCCGCACGTTGAATTCGCCACCTTCTATTCACTACTACCTACGAAGTGTATTCGGCTATTTCCGTGTCGAGACAGCTAGTCTATCTTATCCTCTATTTAAGGAAAGTTATAGTCCCAACAAGAGAAGCCTCTAAACTCGGTCTAAACTGGTATTTTCAGCTAAGTTAAGCTGTATATGAAAATACACACACACACACACACATACATATATATATATATATATATATATATATATATATATATATATATATATATATATATATATATATATATATATATATATATATATATATATATGCCTATATATATATATATATGCCTATATATATATATATATATATATATATATATATATATATATATATATATATATATATATATATATAGATATAGATATAGATATATAGATATATATATATATAGCCATCACTGTGTTGATGAGCTATGTGTTGATGAAGCTACATAGATTATTTGGGTCATGTTTGTATTTAACAGTTGTCATAGATTGCCACAACACTTCAGGAACATGCGACAAATTCGAAAACAACGTGTCCTCTTGTTTTTATTTTATCATCACAACCATCAAGAAACATGCGACATGTTCTGAAACAACGTATTCCTCTGTTATCACTTTATCAGCTGTTAGTGAACAAGCTGTGTTCATGTTTGCTCCTGGTGTGTTATAAGTTTTCAATTTCTTTGACCACAGCTGATAACTATTACTTTGTTATTACTTTGTTATTACTTTGTTATTACTTTGTTTCTACTTTGCTATTACTTTGTTATTACTTTGTTATTACTTTGTTATTACTTTGTTATTACTTTGTTATTACTTTGTTATTACTTTGTTATTACTTTGTTATTACTTTGTTATTACTTTGTTATTACTTTGTTATTACTTTGTTATTACTTTGTTATTACTGTGTTTCTACTTTGTTATTACTTTGTTATTACTTTGTTATTACTTTGTTATTACTTTGTTATTACTTTGTTATTACTTTGTTATTACTTTGTTATTACTTTGTTATTACTTTGTTATTACTGTTATGGTACGACCGTATACAACTTTCAAAACGATCCGAATACTGTAATGAAAATTATAGACATGCCTTCTAAGAAGAGTTACTTTTTTTTTTCTTTTAATAACTCGACTGTAGCTGGTCTTTTAAAAATCAACACCCACGCGAGTGACGTAACTTAGGTTCAAGACCACTAAAAAAAACTCGTTCTTTATTTTAAAACATATTTATCTCAACATTTCCGCCCCCTCTGACAAACATGCAAGTTTTAAGTCCCTACAAAATAGTGTCTGCCAATATAAAATATTTTAAAAAATATATTACGGGGGGACTGCCGCCCCTTGCCTCCCCTCCTAGCTACGCCACTACAGTTCATCCACTCTAAGCCTTGTACCATCTTCAGAATACTCAAGTGACACACGCTTCACAACACACCCTTCTCATCATACGCAATGCCAGTTATTGTTAACAACATTCGTGGGCGGTTATTTTCCAGCTAGTTGATGACAAATAGCTCAACCCTTTTTAACTTCACAAGTACCCCCCATTTAAATAAAAAAAACACTACAGTAGTTTATACGAATCCGGACTGACTCTCTAATGACAGAATTCTCGTCCTATTGTTAAAATACTAAAGTGTATTTTGACGCAACTTCTACGCGGTTTCGACAGGTCAAAGTGCACCATAGCTGTGTACCACCGATTTGACGCCTGCGCATTAACCCTAATAAACAAAACCGTTAACACCATGAAATAATAGGGGTAGATCTTTATGGGTGTGTAAGGCCAAACTGTTTGGTAGTTCTTTTCCCTGCTGGGGTCACGTGGTCGTTTGCGTCATTTAAAAATAAAAAGGTCACTTGGTATTTAACACCTCTATAAAACGGAGTCACCGAGAATTTTACGGACGTCTCTCACCTTGACATTGCTACTTTGGTCTCTTAAAAAAATTTCTTTTCTATTAGTGTTGCCTTATGATCGGCTTCAGGTATGGGGAAAGCATACTAATGTTAGGGTTAGTTTGGGTTAGTTTAAGTTTAACCAGTTAACAATGTTAGCTCTAGGTTCTAGTATGACGAATAGTTTAGAGTGTAACCATTCAACCCAGTTCAGGTTAGAGTTTGTTTAAGGATAGTCCACTAACACACTGGCGGATAACACATTTAAGTCTAGGGTTAGGTTCTAGTATTAGGGTTAGTTTAAGGCAGAGTTTCTTCCAGGCATCTCTTCGGGGGAGCGAACGAAATGAAATTTATATAGAAAATATATACTTTTGACAGTGTCCGCCGTCCGCCCCCCCCCCCCCCCCCCCCCCGAAGAAAGTCTACCGCCCCTCCCCCCGAAGAAAGTCTACCGCCCCCCCCCCCCTTCTCCTGAGAAAAAAAGTCTGGAACAAACACTGGTTTAAGGACAGCCAGTTAATACCATTAAGGTTGCCCGATCTTCTTCCATAATTATGGACCGTATGATCATTTAGTCCCACTGATGTTAAACTGTATGGCCCGTATATTTGAGAAAGTGAACACTAGATCTACACCCGAAAAACTGAAATTACACATTTATTTCTAATGGTTACTCCCCATTTCATAATGGAAAGAATTCAAGGGAAATAACCAACAGCTATGTTCCTTAATAAAGGCTAGTAGAAATGAGAACAGCAAAAGTAACAAAACACTAAACTGTAGTTTCAGCTCGCTTTTGATTTCAACATGAGTAATAAAAATCTTGAGGAAAAGTTGACTACTTTTTATATTGTTTACATATAACAATTATTATTCGATTCTAGTTCGAGATAAATAATATTGGCTATTATAAGTACTTAATTTGATAATATACACTTTCAATTTGATCAAAAAATAATGGCTCTGTGTATCGCACAGGATATTAAACAACTTTTAGGTGATTTTATAGTGCTTAATATAATTTTGTACTAGACGGCCCCTGTTATCCAATGGATTACAGCCTGACCAGAGGCGTATCCAGGTTTTCGTTGTAGGGGGAGCGAAAAGAGCAAAAAAAGGCGCCGAATTTTTTACACGTTCTATATACGTGTATTATATATATATATATATATATATATATATATATATATATATATATATATATATATATATATATATATATATATAATTACTAGCTGTATGTCATTACTTCGCTATGATGTAAAATAAATTGAAAGTAGCACTCTGAAGAAATAAGAAAAAACACATAATGTAGGCCGAAAAAAACAAAAATTGTATCAATCTAAACAAAAACAAAAAAAAATGTACGTACACTTCAACCAAAACAATGAACGTAACACAATCTGTTTTGTAGTTCTTGTGAAAAAAACATTCTTACATAATAAGTCCTGGGAAATTATTTAAGACAGGTGAAATAGGGGAAATAATCACTCCATTCACCACTGCCCGGTCACTTTAGGTCAATTATCCAACCCAGTGTATACTTTGGTGTGACATTAATGTCGCTCTACACAATTGTGGTGGTGAGGTGTGTGTGTGGGGGGGGGGGGGGGGGGGAAAGGAGGGGAGATAACCAACTCAGAGTGAACATAGCGTCAGTTTTTAGATGACTGTTCTAAACATACATATCTATTACACAAATATATATTACACACATATATATTACAGACAGATTTAAATAAGTAGCAGTGGTATTATGACAATATTTTTTTTTACAGAGGGGTCCATGGGGAGGGTGGTTGTAACTGTTTCATATAATTTGTAATCGTAATCGTAATCACTATCGCCCAAACTGTAAGAATACTACTACTTCATCGTGATGACCTTGTCAAAATTTCCCCACCGCTACGCAGTTTGCTCATAAGAAAATTTAAATAGAGGTGCCACATCAGTTGGATTTATTTCTGTATTGTAATTTTTTTTAATTAATCACACGATTCAAATATATAAAGTAATTATGTGTGAAGTTTTATGTATAACATTTTCTAATTCAATTATTCGTAAGCAAATACATTATACAGTTGCCTTAAACTTAACACGCCTCTTGCCAAGTGTTACTACCCGTAGAGGTTTTTGCAATGCATCGTAATGGTTATTTTTAGAATGGCAAACTGATGCAGCTGTTAATATGTGTTGTAAACGTAGACATTACTAGACTAGTACAATAATGCTTAATTGCTGCATGAAAAGAAATCTTGTAATTTACATAGATGTGCCGACCAAAAATATTTTTTAACAAACATCATTGTTTAAAACTTTGAGTTTAAAAACTTTCCAAAAAGGCGCCACTTTGCTGAAAATGGCCAGAGGGGGAGCGGCCGCTCCCCCTGCTCCCCCCTGCGTACGCTACTGAGCCTGACGCTAAAAAGCACATCGCCCAGCACCCCACACCCACTCACCTGCACAACTAAAGCGTATTGTGTGTAAGCATTTAGCTTTTTGTCTATTCTACTTTTTGTATTGCTTTTTTATATAAGGTGCCTAACATATGGGCTTCAAACTTAGCACACACAAGATGGAGAGGATATATATATATATATATATATATATATATATATATATATATATATATATATATATATATATATATATATATATATATATATATATATATATATATATATATATATATATATATATATATATATATATATATATATTATAACACCAAAAAATTTAGTTCCTGTATTTGCAAAATTTTACTGTTACTATTCTTATTACTCAACGACTGATTGCGTCTATTACGGTTAAGATAGGTCAAGATTGATTTATTTTTCGTCCATGTGACGTAACTGTCTAAAGCTGGTGACGTCCCCTTTCGCCGAGTTTCTTCCCCTTTCAACCTCTTGATGTTGGTGAGGTCAACTTATCAAGATTACCTCATCCACTTGACTAGCGCTTAACGAAGCGCGCTGACCTCGGCAACTTAAATGGGGCGAGATTTCTCGCCGCTCTCAGTCGGGAGTGTTGATTTAGCTCGGAGCTGACGTTAAGCTCAGAGTTGACACAAACTTAACTTAAAAAAAAAAATCTGGGCAAAGTTTTAATTCCCGTTCAGCCTCGTTAGATTGGATATATCGTTCGTGTGAGTCGATGTGTTTTTCTGTAAACGTCAGGTAAAATAAAGTTATTAGTAAAAATTTCATACTTATAATAAATTAAAACACTTTTTTTTTCAAAAGAGTGTTTTCAATAATAAAATACCTCTTAGGCAATAGTCTATTTAATAGTAAAACTTTGATTTAGAATAGAATCGTTGCTGATGTTTTAAAATAAGGATTTTTATTAAAGCGATTCAGAAAATCTGTTTTGTCTTAGTGAAATAGTCTATGTGAAATTAACTTTCAAACTTTGTTTTTTTTAACTTTAGTAAATAAATCTCACAGCTAACCACTTTTGTTTGACAAAATCAGTGACTATATAATTGTGAATATAATTGACCCTAAATTTGAAACTTTGTTGTTTTTATGTTTATGGATATTTCAACTTTAAAATTCTAAAGTCAAAACTAATTAAATTACCAATGTAATTACATAGTATGTTGCTAAGTTGTAAAAACTAAATTAAAACATAAAAGTTTATTTAACTAATTAAGAAAAAAAATTCCAGTGACAATTTCGATTAATTAGTGTACATTGCTGATCTTTCCTTGAAATTTTAATTACATTTTCCTCTTCAATTACTTACGACAGGCTCCGCCTTCGTTACTCACCACGCGATTAATCAATCACAGTTAATTAGCCGAACTAATTACACTTCTGATCCCTTTACTACCGTAGCAATCAAACCAATTGACTCTTGAACTTTGAACTTTAGCATCGAAAAGTTAATTATAAATTCCTGTCGCCTGAATGCATGGTTTGTTTTAGACGTTCGCTTGTTATGATTGTGTTTGTCATTCATTTATTCCGTTTTGGTTAAAATAAATCATATATTTTGTGATTTGTTCCTTTACTTGTTTTCTTTTTTAAGTTGCTAATTCTTTCATTGGTAATTGATCTATTCAAAACTTTATATTTTACTCGTTTTTTAAGTAATTTGTTTTTTATGGAGATAATCCATTGTTATTTCTTAATTTTCTGGTTATTTATTTGGTATGTTGTGATCACAGATGTGTTATTAAACTTCCACAGACGTTTTTTTCCCTTCATTACCGAGCGTTTGTTTTAATTATCCTTTTCCCTTGTGTTTTAAATCAATTACATCGCTTTATTGTTCTACTGAGTTCAAACTGGTTTCTTAACTGCCTTCCCTTCACTCATATTTTTCAAGTTTAATTATTTATTCTGTTTGTGTATGTTAGTCATGTTCATCTTGTGGTATTCTGAATAAAGTTCTCTTTCGAACCTGTCGGCTCAAGGGCAAATGAAGTAGAGTTCACCAGTTTCTATCAAACTCGGCATATGCGGGAATACTATGGTCAGCACTATGCCCAGCCGCCTATATTTTCCCTAACTTAACTAAGGTGCTTAGCAGAGTTTGGGGTAATGAAGAACCTGCTACGACTTTAGCCAGGGATACGAACTTTAATTTTCGGGTTTGCAGTCGAACGGTCTACCATTCGACCACGTCGTCCTATATATAGCATTCTGTGATGACGTCTCATCCACCTTCACCTTTACTCAAGTTACAAATACTTGTTGTATGTATATGTTGTTGTTTTCGAATTTCTGAAACATATGAACAAATTACTTTGAGAAGCTCGTGAATGTGAGACAAGACAAATATAATTTACTGTATTGACCATTAACTGTTTACAAACGCGGTCAGTTTGAAAATACCAGTCTTATATTTTAACGTGTAGGCCGTTTTAATCTTCGTGAGACGAAATTGAAATAGATTATATTATCCAGCATGGGGAATTGGCATACAGTGATGACTATCAGAGAAAACTTTGGGGCTTGTAAAAAAAAATTGAACTGTCTCCGAATACACCCTGATCCCCCTTTCTCAACCCCCCCCCCAGTAGCGTAGCGGGGGGGGGGGGACATATGTCCCAGGGCGCCGACCTTGGGGGGGCGCCAAAATGGGTTGGAAAAATAAATTGAAAGGTTGAAGGGGGAGCAAATCGAAAGTTTGAGGGGGGGTGTAAATCGAAATCTCGAGGGGGGGGGGGGGGGTGCAAATCGAAAGTTTGAGGGGGGGGGGTGCAAATGGAAATCTGGAGGGGGGATGCAAATCGAAAGTTAGACGGGGGAGGGGTGCAAATCGAAATCTCGAGGGGGGTGCAAATCGAAAAGTTTGTCCCCGGGTGCCGGGAAGGGTTGCTACGCCTCTGCCCCCCCCCCCCTTCCTCTCTGCACCCCATCACGTCACTTCTTACTACTTATTTTTCTCTGAATTAACCCAGTCCCACACAATACACGGACTGTCGGTTTTTGTTGATTGGCAAAGCGTTGTTCATACAGGAACATTTATTTTGTCCTACCCCCCCCCCCCTCCCCCCACTCAAAATGTATCCGACATTACTACGAACGACATATAAGTGAAATTTTTTATTGACAACAACAATTTCTCGTGTTTACTTTGATAAACTGAATGTTGACGTTCAACACACGATGTATCTGGCGAATCAAGTGATTTGTTTAACGTGTTATCTCCTTCTTAATGTACGGCTAATCTAATCACATTCACTTCCCGTCCTTAAGCATGGACTTCTTTCAGAGGCGTAGCGACCCTTCCCGGCGCCCGGGGACAAACTTTCGATTTCCACCCCCCACCCTCAAACTTTCGATTTGCACCCCCCTAAAACTTTCATTTTTTTTCCAACCCATTTTGGCGCCCCCTAAGGTCGGCGCCCGGGGACATAGCCCCCCCCCCCCCCCTCGCTACGCCTCTGACTTCTTTTAATAAACTGGACGGTCACCTGACCAAAATCTATCTTCTCATTCGTCGGTTATCTCCCTTTAAACAATGACCTAGCGTTGACCTGTGACCTAACAGATACACACCTACAGCAGTTTATTCATTTCAACCTGTCCTTAGATATAAATCCACTTTCAATCTTTTCATAGGTTTTTTTATTTTATTTTTTTCCAACCCGTTCTTCGGCCTAGATCACACTTACCCTCCCCCCACACCCCCACCCCCAAAATGACATAACGCGACGAAGGAGAGAGAGAGAAAAAAAGCCAGCCCACATTTAAAGTCCCCCCGTTTGACTAAATGGTTCTTTAAAGTGCCCCCGCGGCGTTTTGAATGTAGTCGTCTGCTAGACTTTCAACACCGTGGGATAACTGACTGGATTAGAGATTATAGCTGGATTATCGCTGGCTGGCTTTAATAAAATCGGACGCTAGCCTCAAAGCGCTTAAAACAAGTCAACTAGTCATATATTTATTGTTTCATTTCATTTGTAAGTAATTTTATTTGTAAATGTTTAATTCTACTGGACGATTAAGATTGAGATATCAATATTGGATTTTAATTTCTAACCTAATTATTTTTAAGAGTTAGACATTAAACTCTGCCTGGCTTGAAAAACTGACGGTGTTATTAAAAGTTTAAACCTTAACTAATTAACGATTCATTTTAATAACTAATTAAGCTTGTCATTTAATTTGTTAGTAATATTTTGTGTGTGTGTTTAATTAAACATATTGATAAAAATAGAAATATTTATTTAAAACATGTAATTAATTTCTAACGTATTTTTTGTTTTACTTTTTTTCCAGTTTTAACTTTATACTTCATCCAGGATAACTCTCAAAGAAAGTCTGTGTATTGTTCCCTGTCATTACTGCACGCGTGGCCTGATAGTATCGATACCAGTAATCGCTGATACACACGTAGTTGCGAATACATCTCACGTAGATTATAAAAACAATAGCCCAGGATATCTTTATTCACACGTGGCTCTTTCTGACGTAATTCTTACTGGGACGTAATAAATACTTGATAACACTTTTTTCTAAAAATAGTTTTATTTTGATCACTTGATCAACAGTGAATATATCGTACGTATTTATTTATTTTAATATAATATTATTCCTTATAAAACTAGTCGTGGTTGTATTGACAGTGCTTTATGTTAAAGTGAACACATTTGCTAGGAAAACAAATCTTGTTATTTTTATTACGGGTACACGGGAGTGCTATTTACGCAGGAAATATTAGTAATCAATTCAAGGGAAGCGACTCGACCACATATATTTCTCTTTATGATTGAGCCGGTGAATGGATTAACTTCTGAAAGAGGACTACGATTCAGCTTCCCTTTTTTAAAGCCGGGTTCTATATTTGTTGAAGGAAGAAATAATCAATCTGAACACGTTACCATGACAACGCTACCAGTATCCAAACAAGCCCTCTGTGATATATTCATATTCTTTGCAAGTGAGTACACAATATTTTTTTTTATTCACTTACTATTTATTTGTAACACACCTACTGTGGTTAAGGTTCTACTAGGCTCAGTAACAGTTAACCCTAACTAATGTCCTTAATATAACGTTATGACAGGGGTCGGCAACCTGCGGCTCGCGAGCCGCATGCGGCTCTTTTGATATCAAGATGCGGCTCTCCAGCTCTTTGAACAAATACTAATAATCTTAATAAAAAAATAAAATATTTTAAATTAAAAAAATTTTAGTGGCTCTTTAAAACCAGGGAAATTTTGAAAATTATAACTTTTGGCTCTTCCACTTCAAAAGGTTGCCGACCCCTGCGTTATGATAATGGGTCCTTCTCGGGTAAAGGTATAATGTGAGTTACAGATGGGAGACTAGTCAAATCTTCTATACCCTAAAGCAGTAAAGTTAAAAATCCTCGTTTCCCTGTTAAAGTAAAGTAAATTACCCTTTCGAACCTTACGGTCTATTCGCACCTTACGGGGTAAATAAAGTAGAGTTCACCTTTTATTCACATTCTGTAAATAAAAACTAGATAAGTTATTTTCTTCTAAGGTTTGAGATACAGGTTACTCTTGGCGACATGGTTTCCAATTTCATTCTGTCATCCTATCAGAAGACTCTTGTTACAAAATAGATCTTTTGTCTTTTGATTTCATTTTGCTACGAACTATATGTTAGTCTCCCGCTAATTATTTAATCTCTTGCAAACAAACTTAGTCACCCAAAACTGCCCGAGTAAAAATGCTATCTTAAATACTAGTTACACCTGGCTCCTACCCGGTTGTGGTCGAATGGTAGCGCGTTCGACTGGTAACCCAAAAGATTCGAGTTCAAACCCGGGGCTTGAGTCCGTACAGTGACCCTGAATCCACCCACCTATGTTGGGTAATTATTTCACGTTAAGTAAAGTAAAGGCGGCTGGACATAGTGCTGACTACACTATCCCTTCACCATCAAATTGATCATAGGGTTTGAAATGGTACTTTCTCTTTATTTTGTCCTGTAACTAAATATTTGCAAGAAATTATATCAAAGATTTATGGCTGAGAGTTTCGTCTTACAAGAGTGTCTGTCTGCAAAACTACTTCACTGCTAGGACTGTGAACAACCTCTAAGATAAGAAACAGCTAACCTCAGCGTTAAACTAAGCCAGACACACAACTCGGACAAATATCGTGACGACCTCTGCTAATCTGTTACGTCACGTTTTTTTTTCTTTAAATGTTCATTTTCCCACGCGACATGGCAATCTCTAAAACAAAACAAAAAATTTGTATTTTAATCTTGAACTTTAAAAAGGTGATCTGAGCTTAAAAAAATTTTTTTTTTTTTTTAAAATTGACTCTTAATACTTTTGCTTCTGCTTATAAAACTAAAATACCACAATTTAAGATTAAACTATAAGTATAATCTAGACAAAAAAAAACGTGTATTGCTATTCTGTGGCAAGCGACGTTGTCTGACAGTAAAGCGCACGACTGCTAACCCGATTGGTCTCGATTGGTACCTGACTCACGTTAAGGAAAGTGCTGAGCACACTAAACCTTCATTTGCCTTGGTCACAGTAACGGGTGAACTCTACTACCTCTGCCGCATGGGTCGCCAGGCTTTACTTACGTGTATTTACGTATCATTACAACTGTGAAGAAATGCCTTCTATAAGAGGTGAAACACGGCGGAAATGTGTCCAACACATTTTTGTACCGTTAAGTGAACATGTAAATGTGCTAAACAAATGAAGTTAATGCAGGTGGGTCAAACCTGTACAGTGAAGTAATTTAGGGAAAACATTTTTCTTTTATGACAATGACAATCACAACTTATTAAAAATTAATTAGGGGTCATCCATAAATGACGTCACACTCGTAGGGGGGAGGGGGGGTCCGTAATTTTGTGACGATGTGTGATGAGGGGGAGGGGGGGGGGTCAGATGTTGCGACATAACATTTTTGCATTATAAAAAAGCAATGTTAGAAAACGAATTTTAGACGTTATTTCGCGTTTTAGATAACTGTTTTAATAAATTGTAATAGTTTAGACAAGATTTTGGAAAAATATCGATGTTTTTAAAAAATTCAACTGCAAATTTGAGGGGGGTTGTAGGTTGAAGTGTGACGTCATTTTAGGGGGGGGTCTGGCTTTTTGTGACAACGTGTGACGGAGGGGAGGGGGGGGGAGGTAAAAATCGTAAAAAAAAAGCGTGACGTCATTTATGGATGACCCCTTAATAACATAAATCACGACCAACAAAAAAAAAATTAAAGTTTAGACATTGAACGGTTTTTTTGTTTGTGTTGACAACCAAATAGGATTTATTTAGCAACACCGTTTTTTAAATTTAATCTGACGAAGATTAATGGCCGAAACGACACGTTATTTTTGTTATTTATTTATCTTTAGATCAGCGTTGATAAAACTGATTGGAAATTTCGGTTTTATTCAAATTAGAATTTTTTTTTCTAGAAAGTAATCAGTATCAAAGATAATTTTTTTTTAAAAAATCCAATTCCGTCAACGTGGATGGTTAGGAAAAAATTCTATTTTTAGACCGCGTGATCTGGAAGTTGTTCAGTTTCTGTTATGACGTCACGGTTTTATCTACCACATACACTCGTCGTCTGCTACAGTTTTGCAGACACAATGATTCACCTTCTCTCCGGTACTAATTGCTCATAAATATACGGACGTAATATTCATGACTGAGGCTATACAGACCTATCTAACACATTACTTAGTCAACAACTAATGAGCTAATTGGCACGTGCCGATGTGAGGGCCCTCACTAGAGATGAAAAATTAATACACTGTTAATTAGTAGAGAAAAAAAATACATTAAACAACAAAATTATCATCATTAATTTTCAATAATTTCCCTAGGTTTTTTTTTTCTTTTCGTTCTGATGTCGGTTCTCCGGTATTCAAATACAATCATAGTTGATTTTGTGAATACCGTGACTTAGGTTTGTTAAAATTTACGGTGGTGTTCATTGATAGGCTAGGGGTTCGGTGAGTCAGTCTTAGGGGTTCGGTGAGTCAGTCTTAGGGGTTCGGTGAGTCAGTCTCAGGGGCTCGGTGAGTCAGTCTCAGGGGCTCGGTGAGGCAGTCTCAGGGGTTCGATGGAGGACAAGACACATACCTACTCATAAGATAGACAATGGGATTTTGTCAGTGTTGACGACAGAACTAGTAAGAAGGGTTCGGTCAATGCGCATATGAAAGTGAGGGGGTTCAGTATATCCAAAAATGTTAAGTACCACTACCAGTGGCGGAACTAGAAAAAAATGGCCACCCCGCAAAAAAAATTTTTAGGCCCCCCCCCCCCCATATATATATATATATATATATATATATATATATATATATATATATATATATATATATATATATATATATATATATATATATAAACAAACACAAAATACGAACAGAGCATAGGATACTCATTGATGGCCTGTTGGGATTTTGAAAAAAAAAAAAAAAAAAATTTCAATTAAAACAAATTATTACATCATGTCATGTGTGTAAGTGCATTAGGGTGTTTTGAGAAAATCAGTTTCATTTTATTTGCTGTGGATTCTACTATCAACTATTTGGCCAAAAGAATATAAAACATGAAATCTTTGTAGCAGTAATGGTGTCTCGTGTTATGATTATTTTTATGTTTTTTTGTATTTATATTATTATTTTAAATACATTTCCTTTTTATACAAGGTCATTCTTTAGTAAGTACTTTATGAAAAAATATTTAGTAAGAGAAGTAATTGCTTTTTAACTTGTTTAGTACAAATCTATTAAAAGGAGCTTATGAGCACCTCAATTTGACTATTCAAAAAAGGGAAATAAGTCATGGAAGTGGTTTGAACGCTTGCTTATCTTTGTTACGTTTAATTGTAGAAGAGAGAGGACTTGGCTTTCACAGTGGTTTAAAAAGAAAGGGAAAAAGAATATACAAGAGCGTGGGTATGGTGTCTATAGAATAAAGATATTCAAACCGCAGCTATGGTAATCGTTTTACAAAACAAACATCAAGTAAAAAATTGCAAGAAAATTAGATTTTTTTTTAACTATAATAAAAACTATTAGGGTCGGCCGTGGGCCCTAAATGGCGTGGGCCCCCCCGCATTGCGGGGTCTGGCGGCACTGTAGTTCCGCCCCTGACCACTACTCTAGAACAATATTTGACATTGCGAAGCTGGTATTCTTAAAGTACATTTTAAAAATGAATCTACTCCTAATTTTAAGTTAGGCTTTCATTTCTCTGTCCAGTAATGTATTTGTACCAAAGATCAAATATGGCACCATTTTTAAAAAGTGGGATTGAGACGTGAATCAACAACACGACCCTGTTTAGTCACCCAGTTTATTGCACGCCATAAACGAACGCAAATCTAAAAAAAACAGTGCGTATGTGAACGTCGGTGCGCTACGCAGATGCCTATTTTTAACGCAATGACGCAACACAGAAGCCTTCACCCAAACCGGTTATGCAATAAATATGGAATCTGTTTTCTGTTTTTAATTTTCCAATATTTTCCGAACTTTCTCGTGTGCCACCGACAGATCTTCCTCTGGCATCAATGGGAGAAAATCTTTCCGTAACGTCATTTCCGGTGCAGACATTTCTACCAAAACGAAAACCAAATCTCTCGCGAAACAAAACAAACCGGGTTTCACATGTGTCTTAGAAAACACACCGCGAACTACAGTAGAACACATTTCACAAGAGGAGGGGTTTGCTGGGCTGGAGAGAGAGAGAGAAGAAACAAACACAGTCAAGCAAACATGAAACTAGTTTCTGCCCGGCGAAGTACGGGCCGGCAATAACATAAATCGGTCGATACTTTTTAAAGTACGGCTGTCTTCAATTTTTACTGCGTTTTACGTCACACCTCTGGCGTTACCGGTTTTCTAAATTCTTGGTCTATAGTGAACTTGATTTAACTCTAGAATATCATGTTGTTGTTGTTTTTGAACTCTTTTAATTCGTGTTCTTCTGGTTCTGTTTATAGATTTCGGTCAAATGACACGTTCATTTTTCACTGTTAAGTGTTTTTACTTACAACCTAATTAAAGCCGTGGTCTAACCATAATTCTAGGTCTTTTACATCAAAATATTTTAAAAACATCAAAATTAATTTTGTATTAAAATGTTTCTTACATAACTTTATTAAAATACGTTCATAAATCGAACGAAGATAGCCAACTTTTGCCGATTCAAAGAACCGATGCAATTAAGCAGCCGTCACTTATTGTCTGATCCTAACCCGAATATAACCTCCCATTCCATTTCACAACACGATCGCATCTGTGTACTCGTCAGCAAGCAATAATAATCTTCGGGTATTTCCGCTAGGTACCCAATGACTCCAAAATCAATATGTTTTACCACACAACACTATAGCCTCAAACCAAAATCAACATGTTTTACCACACATTACAATAGCCTCAAACCAAAATCGACATGTTTTACCACACAATACAATAGCCTCAAACCAAAATCGACATGTTTTACCACACAACACTATAGCATCAAACCAAAATCAACTTGTTTTTCCACACAATACAATAGCCACAAAGTCTCTAGGCGTACCAGGTATAATGACAATATGACTGGAGTAAGGGAAAGTAAATAGGGTTGGGAATACGGCTATCACCCCCTCCCCATACACAATCCGTTTATATTTTAGCCGAGGTCGAAAACCTAACGTAAACCATGCTCAACTTATCCCCATAACAAGTTCGATCCGAAAGGGGACTTCACTCTTACGCCGCTTTACCGATCCCAATACTTCAATAAAAAAAACCACGTACAATGATCTTGAATCTTGCTCAAACAAAGTAACAAGCCTGGGCACTCAATCCCTCCTACCCTACAACAAGTAGAACGACTCTATTGTTCGCTGTTAATCGAACCCCTTCACATCAAAGAGTTAGCCTAGTCAGCTAATCTCTGCAACAAACCCCATCGCTATCCCCCCCCCCCTATTAGACTTGTGCACTTGACATCCACCTTCCAGATGCAAACATTCCGTTTGATGTGTGACTAATACTTGTTACACCTGTAATACACATAGTCTTCACACCTGTAACACCAAGGGACGTAACTTTACACCTGTAACACCAAGGGATGTAACTTTACACTTGTAACACGAAGGGACGTAACTTTACACCTGTTATACCAAGGGACGTAACATTACACCTGTAACACGAAGGGACGTAACTTCACAGCTGTAACACTAAGGGACGTAACAATACACCTGTAACACGATGGAACGTAACTTTACACCTGTAACACGAAGGGACTAACATTACATCTGTAACACCAAGAGACGTAACTTTACACCTGTAACACCAAGAGACGTAACATTACACCTGTAACACAAAGGGACTAACATTGCACCTATTATAACCAGGGACCTAATTTTACACCTGCATCACCCAGGGACTTCACACCGGACGTCTAGAATTTTGTCCCACCTGTTAAGGATGTGTTCTGATGACACAACCGGTTCAGGTGCGATGCTTCAGTCAAAGGGGTCGGGATGGCTGTGGGGAGCTGACGGGAATGTCACTAGTTTTACCCCCGGGGAGGGGCGGAGCAAGTGTTATTTTATGAAGGGGAGAGAATGATAATAATCAGTGCTGGGAGCTATTGAATTAGCATATCAGTACTTGATAAAAATGTTAACACTTCTGTCTTATATTTGATGTCAGAATGTCTCAAATGCGACATGAGTGTGTCTGTTTGTCATAAGGCCGTATGTCTTTTATGTAAATCAGCATGTTAGTCTGCCATACGGTATTTGCACATTTGTGTGTAATGTGACATTAGTATATCTGTATGTCATGTCATATGAGCATAATTGTCAGTCTGCCATATGGTTTTTGCATATTTGTGCGTAATGTGACATTAGCATATGAGCATAATATCTGTTTTAAGATACTGCCTGACATTAAACCGAAAACCACAAACACTTTGTCATTATGTCTATCTGTCATACAATACGAACATACATCTACATCCAACATATAAGAACATTTATATCTGACACACGATATCAATGTATTCTATTAAACAACATCACTACATGCACTGGAATTTAACACGTAGGTTTATTTCCTACACACCACCAAACAAACTCAAGTTTACTTACATTTTTCGAGTTCGACAAGTACATGGCAGACGATGATTATTTACCAGCTAAAAGCAATCGATCCGGGAATTGATGACCTAATGTCACGAGAATGATCGTCTGGTCGAATTATTTTTATCGGCTGAGGGATTTCCCCTAAATATTGCCGTATTGCCCCCCCCCCCCTTGCCCTGTTTAACTTCCGTCTCGTATAGTATGACGTGGCACTCTCCTCCGTCGACTGTAAAGAGAAAAAAAATGTCCTCTTGTATTGCCGATTGCCTACCTGAATATCTAATTCGTTCATTGAGTCAACTCAGCCCTAATGTGTACCTGACTTTGTATGACATCCTTGAGACCACCCAGATAAAATGGGTATCAGACCATTACATCTAAAATAGTTTCTGATTACCATAATTATCTTCTTATCATAAAATATTGTTTTATTCGTTAATATTTTACTGGTGTATTTATTTTATTTTATTTTATATATGTGCACTAACTTTTTACTTCTATACGTTTCTTCTTCTTTTCTTTCTTAATTTTTATTGTTGGTAGGGATTCCCTCCAACACAATTAAGTATTACGTTTCAACTTGTTTTGTGACATTAAAGCCGTTGACCCCAATACCAGCCTGCTTTTCTTCTTGGTTTACTTGATTTCATAGTCTTTGTTTAACCAAAGCAGTAGTTGTTTGATTTAGGAGATGTGTCCCCAGCTATCGAGTCACATCGAACTCGAGGCTTCTCGGTTTAGCAGCTATGAGCTTTACCGACTCGACCACGCCCAGTTCTTCTATACATTTTATTTTACTATATTTAAAATAAACATGAATGCATTTAATCGAATACGTCTATCTATGAGGTAATTCTATTTTGCTTTGTTGTATTACGCTGTATGGAATTAAATCAGAACGAAAATCCATTTTCGCAAAACACGGGTCATTTACCTAATCTGTGAAATTATCTAAGGTCAGTTTCAGTAGTTCACACCTCCCCAAGGTGAAACCTTTCTGTAGTGCACAAGGTGCGCCAACACCATCATAGCATGTTGCATATGCACCAACATCCAAACCGGACCTTTTCCCGTAGTCCAGGTTGTACGTGAACAATTCCACGCTTGACCGAATTTCTCACAGTTCACTGAACTCGGCTCTAAGAACGGTTCATCCGATTGGCCATTTCGCCGCGAGATCTGAATGTGTTGTGTATCCGTCTCGCCTAGGTGGGAGGGGTTGACCGTGTCCTTCTCAGAAATCCGATACTCAAGTGTCAGTTGCCGGATTAAAGTTGATGAAGTATTCGCCGCGGACCTTAAGGCAACATTAAGGCGGAAGTGAACAAGGTAAACATTGTAAAAACAGATTTGGGGCTTTTCTTGTATGAAAACAAGGATACATGGGGTTTTCTTGCCCGTAGAAAGATGTAAGGGGTTGGATATATTCTTATATCATTTTTTCTACTAGTGTATAGTCGTATGTCCCATTTCTACTTTGCCAGAACTAAGCAGGAATCGATGATATATGAAATACTTTATGACGTTTGTAGGAGCATAATATACGCGCTATGGAGAGGCAAATATTTCGCTATGGTTAAGTTGATTTCCCCCCTCCCCCCTTCCCTCATAAGAACGCCGATAGGGCATGTTAAAGTTAATATGTCGACTTTTCCTACCTTTATCTTTAAACCCTGACCATGCTCATAATCCTAGCCCGAGTCTAACACATCAAGCCTTGACCCTAGTCCTATCCTCAGCAGCGATGACGGAAGAAAATACACCTGAATATATTATTTTCTCTGCCATAATGTAAACAAGAATCCAAGTTCTATAAGTCTCATTGTTACATCTAATCGAAACTATTTGTATGAAGCAATGTGGTCGGGAAAGGCTGCATATAACAAACAAAAACCTGAAGGTCTAGGGTTCACGTCTCACAGATAAATTGACTTAGTGTGATACCCCTAAAGTCGAAAAGAGAAAGGTTCTGGTAGAAGTAAATATGGCACTGGTCTGATCACAATTCTTATTTTGTCTTTATGACCCCCGGGGAGCAAAAGGCTGAAACCACACCTATCCACGGGACTTGATTTTGAGCGGATCTCTTTATTTGCACCCATGTAAGCCCGGCAGTCCTTGCATATTCTTCTACTGTCCATCTCCATGTCCGGTCTACTTTCCTCTGTCCCTGGGGGTTCCAGTCTAGTGATATCTTCGCGATATTACCATTTTCCCTTTTCTGGGTATGCCCAATCCATCCCTATTAGCGGATATTAATATTCCTGTCTATTCGCTATTGTTTTTGTCTAAAGAGGAGCCTATTCGATCAAGCTGACCTTTGGGTTGGTGGTTTTACAATTTCTCTAGTGTTTCTGATCACGCTATTTCCCTTCAAGTCTTGTTAGCAGAAAAAAATGAATTTAGCACAAACGTTTGTTTTCCTCAAACCATCAACAATTACATTTGATTTCACATACCTGTGTGGACATACAGAAGACATACGCTTCCTATTATTATTTGTACAAGTTTTTACGTTTCATTAAAGTCTTAAACAAGTTTATTTGTTTAATGAACGTTTAATTTAGTAACAAAAAATTGTCCCCAAAGTAGGATGTTTGTTAAAATCGAATATGCAAAAAAAAAAAAGATGTAGTTCAAAAACGGATTTTTTAAGACGCGGATGTGGTGATAAATACGTCAAAAGAGTTAAGATTTTCTGTCGAGATTATGTTTAGAAAGTGGAACAGAAGATCAAAATCAACCAGAAGTTTAAGGATGTGAATTAAATATTAGCATTGAGCGACGCTGTCTTGACAAAAATGTTTTGTTATGTCCGGGGAATGAGGATATGATGGGTAAGGGGAGATTACTCTAGTTAATTTGTCTACGTGATAAAACTAATCTTGTTGTTATATTTGTTGTTCTACGTTTCTCTTGTTAAAAGTTATATGTTAAATAATACGTATTATTTTAATGCGTGCCGCAAAAAAGTTGGGTTACTAAAATTTTAGTAAAGATATTTGTAATATTTTTTGCTTATATTGTAATCTAATACCATGGATCTTTTTTAAAAAGTGTTTTCTTGATAATGTAAGTTGTTAGAGTAATTGTAATGACGTAATCGAATAAACCCTGCAGGCAAATATACAATAGTAATTTTATGTACGCTGTTGGGATTACATTTACGAAATAATATATAGTCAAGGGATAGAGTTAGGATTACAAGACCAGTTTAAGGGATAGTTAGGCTCGCTATTAGGATCATGGTGTTAGGGTTATGGTTATATTAACTGTGGCAGTTTTCATTTAAATTGTATTTAAAACATCATACCGACGTTATAAAAAGCATGGTGGTTGTTAATTTAGTGATACACTGTCCGTTTTTTTAAATTCCAATGCCGGTTCACAATTTTACAAGCGCTTTGTATCAACCGCACCATAAGGAAGTGAAATTGTATTGAAAGTTATATCTAGCTAATTAAACTTAGCTAGACTAACACATTGTATCTCAGTGAGGAAATCCCCCATACCGAAATCACATTCGCTGTCAATAGCATTTTTTTTAACTTTTTTTTTTAACTACTGGAAAGAGAAAATATAAATTGGAATAATTTTTTTTTCAAGGAATAGAGTACTCAATGACCCGTTGTGACTGTTTTGATACATATATCACGTGTTGGAAACGTGTTTTGCTTCTTTTGAATTCGGAGATATCAGCGTCATGGTTGACTGATCACAACAACCCCCTCCCCCCTTATATATTGGATCCCTACTGGCACCTCGTTACGCTTGACTGACACCTACCCCCCAGGGTTTTCTTTGCAAGCCCGTGAATTAACTTCTATAGAGTGATACCATAGGTAAACCAACTTTTTTTACAAGGGTCGATCGGTACAGGCAAGAAAAAAAAATTTTATGAATGAATCTTGAATAAAAATCGTTTCATATGACTATCAACATAAACGAAAACATGTTTTTGTAAACAACCAATATTAATGGATTGGCTGTATGACGTTATAAACATTAGTTGTAACTTTGAATCTGGTTGTATTGGCGAGGTAATAGGTTAACTGGACCTCGTCCAATGGACATTTTCATTTATTTTTAAAACTGTTTAGTTACCTCATATATATATATATATATATATATATATATATATATATATATATATATATATATATATATATATATATATATATATAATAATATAATATAATATAAAGGAAAGACCACCTGATTCCATTCTCTTACATTATAACGTACGCTAAATGTGCTAAAAGAATTAGGACTCCGCTGCCCCCCCCCCCTCCCTTTCCCTCCCCCCCCCCCCCCCACTCCCCTTCACCAAACAACTTGAAACAAAAGCTTTTAAGCCTACGAAGATTATGGGAAAAAAATTCTTTTGTTTCAAGGCGTGTTCCATGTAGAAATGTAATTTGTCAGGCCGCCATATGGAAACATGATGCGTAAGACTTTAACCCCCCCCCCCCCCACACACACACACACACAGGGTGGGTATCGGGTGTGTTATGATGAAACACAGCCCCCGAGTTACACTGTCTGGGTAATCCTATATGGTTGATGAGCTGGGGGTGGGGGGAGGGGAACACATACATGTACTAGTCTAAACTCATTGTATTATATTTCCCGCTTTTGTGAACACCCACGCGCCCGTGTAAATATGTGCATGTTGTGTCTGTGAATGTTTATTTTTTATTTTTTTTATTTATTTATCGAGTTGAATAAGTTTAACATCTACTATATACATCCACAACAAAGCCGTTACCTTAATTTATTCTGATAAATTAAGTCTTGTAACTCGAACCACATCATTATGGGTAAAGAATAATAACTGACCTTCCCTAATACTGATTGACTAGTTACCTCCCTTGATATCGATGATTGACTTCCCCTTTGGTGAATATACAGTGACCTCCCCTAAACACCTACCTTAGTAAAGTACCCTTTCGAACTTTAAGGTAAATGGTGCAGGTTAAGTTGTGTTCACCTGTTGCAATTACGTCGGCATATGAAGGGATAGTGTGATCAGCATTATACCCATCCACTTTTACTTTCTCTAACTCAAGTACGGTACCCATCAGAGCTGGGTGGACTCAGGGACATATTACGGACTTGAACCCAGGATCCGAACTCTAGGCTTTGGAGTTAGCAGTTAAAACGCGTGTACACGGTAGCAGAGGCATAGCGACCCTTCCCGGCGCCCGGGGACAAACTTTCAATTTGGCGCCCCCCCCCCCCCCCCCCCTCGGGAGCAAATTTTCAATTTGCACCCCCCCCCCCTCAACTTTTCGATTTGCACACCCCCCCCCCCCCCTCAAACAGCACAAATGCAGCTAAATTGACATTTTAATTTGTTTTTACAACCCATTTTGGCGTCCCCTAAGGTCAGCGCCCGGGGACGTATGTCCCCCCCCCCTGCCGCCCCCACCCCCATCGCTACGCCACTGCACGGTAGTGGATTTTCAAACGTACAACCCCACTGCTGGGGTTAAAAGCTTTAACCGAGGCACCTCACATTCTGTTTGATGTCTATGTTCTGCCTGCTGATGTGGAAAATGTGTTGGAGATCGATAAGTGGGAGTAACACGGAAGTGTGTCCTGATTGAGATCGATACGGGGAATATCAATTTATTCCTACCGGTCGAACCCAATACCTGTTTACTGTAATGATTATACGGCATGTTTTTAAAGGTCGTGGTAAATTGAGTTCGGAATTTTACTGATAAAATTTTAGAAAGGTGAATTTCTTTTAATATAAGACGTATTTACAAACTAAATTATCCTATATAGAGAATAATGTTATTAGTCATGGTAAAATTTCACATTTCGTGTAAAGCTGTGTATTAATGTGAAAGTGGGTGTGAAATTGAATTTAGGTGTGGTCAACTACTAAGGAATTGCGTGGTCGAGCGTTAGATTTCTTACTTAATACCTGAATGTCTCGAGTTAGAGAACAGGGGGGGGGGGGATTAAGTAAAAGTCAACTGAATGTACTTTCCTTATGCCGATCTCAAAGACAGAGATGAACTCTACTTCACCTGCCTTATTCAGAGGTATATCCCAAACAGTATGTGTGTGGTCGAAACATTACCGTCAGTGTCTTAAGTAGCCCGGACAGTGATTGCAAAAATGTGTTTCCCACGTGACATATGAAAACATTTCTCACACAACAGCACCCGTCTAACACAACGCGCATCAACAATGCTAATGGTGTTTACATTGATGTAATTTATTACCCGGCTATATGTCGTCTGCTGGCTTTTAAATGGGTCTGGGCGGGACACAGAAAGGGTTAATGACATTAAGGGGGGGGGGGGGGGGGGGAGGGGAGGTGTCATTCTGTGCCGTTATTATTTTTTTAAAACAAGTTGTGAAAAAAAAAATTAACACTCACGGTTTACATTAGTAAAATTGTGTATATAAAACAACGTAATATCTGTCTGAGCTTTTGTTTAGATCTATTTTTTTGAGCAACGCATTTAGCTCTTGCTGTGCTCTGTTTTTTTTTCTGGGCAATATGTTTAGCTCCTATCCATTGTGCGTATTTAAAAATGTATGCAGATTTGACATTTTTCTGTTATTCATAAAACTCCTTCATAAATCACGCTTTTACAGCCGTAAATTTTCACGTTTTGGTCTTACGTTTTAATCCGTCTTCTTTAGATTTTTTTTTCCTTGCTTTAAAACTAAATAGGTTACTTATGTAGGGCAACTTTACGAATTGTTTTTTAAGAATTATTCATTACTTTCTTTTAAAGTTGGTCTTTTCTATAATTTTTCTACCCTCCCTCCCCCCCCCCCCCCCCCCCCCCACTCACACACGCACACTTATCTTACCACAAGTGTACCACCACACTGAATTGGAATTTAAATATCTCGAATATTTCACTTTTAGTGCTACATAATAATATTATGGTTTATATCTAAAGGAAAAAGTTATTCGAAAAGGGGAGACAACCCATGTTTTTATATTATATTCATTCGTTGTATGCAGTTATCTACCCTGCATTAGTTGAACATACGTACTAATCTATACACGTTTACAAATTACTATTATCAATGAAACTATTAAATTACCTTTCATTTTTTATTAACTTAATTTTAAATCAATGCAATATTTAAATAAATGTTTGTATTTCTTCTCCCTCAGTATGTGCGCCATTGCTAGTCGTTCACCTGCTAGGGGAGCCAGTGACCCTCGGGTTTTTCTGTGATGACCCCTCCATCAGCTTACCCTACAGACCCGACACTGTCTCCCAGGCATGGCTGATGGTGGGCTGCTTCGGAGGTCCGCTGCTTGTGGTAAGTTGGTTGTTTTTTGGGTTTTTTTTTTCTTTTTTTTTTTTTTTTTTTTTTTTTTTTGTGGTCCTACGTTTGCAGTGATACCCAGTTACTGGTGTTTTGATTGTTGACTGTTGTATGGCTTGTGGTGTGTTTTATTGGTCTTTAATTCTCGTGTCTAGTGGGCTGTACTTCGCTTGTTGTTGTGTTTACGGTGCATTGTTTCTCTTGGCAACTATCTATTACTGGTGTCTTTGCCGGTGGTGCCTTGTTCGTGAAGTCCTTGTATTGTCAATGTCTTTGTAGTGCTCGATTACTAGTGGGCTTGTTTGGTAGTAGCAGTGGCGTAGCGAGGGGGTGGGGCAGGGGGTGCGGACCGCATCGGGTGACACCATTTCGAATTTTAATGACTTTTGTTCGCATAAGTGTAGTCTTATAGGCCTATGCTTCAAGCAAAAAAATATTATTTTAAATCTTACTTTCTACCTTCCGACCCGTCCCTAAACCCATGTTCATCTATATCACATCTTCGTATTCCAGTTCTCCATAACAGAAACTATCCGGGCCGCTTTGATGGCAAGGCAAAGCCAGCGCATGCGCACAGAGATTTTCAGCTGTGTCAAGTCGTACGCCATCTTTCTTTTCGGCTTCGCTGTGACCTGCATCTTCACAGACACCATCAAGTACTCCGTGGGCAGGCTGCGGCCACACTTCCTTGACCTCTGCAAGCCGGACTTTGGCAAGTTCAATTGTACCTCGGAGCATGGCACCCCCAGGTAGGAAGAAACTTCTGGAATTATTTTTTTTTTGGCGTGGAAGTTTTTAAAAGATTAGTAAAAGAAACTATAAATGTTGTGAGTGATAAGTGTTTTAAGTTGTATCCATGGCAATACATTTTATAACGGTAAAGATTAACTGTTCAGTTTTATCTATTAAACGATCAAAGGTATTAAAAATATTGATATACCAATCAAATCGTCAAAAAAAAGTTAAAATTTGCAAAGTGTTATACCTCGCGCAAAATATGAAAGAATTAACACTATTTTACCCATAAACATATAATTTACCCTCTGACAATTTTAGTCATTTTTTCCACCTAAATAACCGTTAAAATATAAATTTGTTTCTAGTAAATGATCCAAATATCCAGATTTACAACTGGAAATGAAACTCATACAGTTTTCCGAAACATAACCTAAGTTAAATATAAAACTATCGAATGAGCGATCGTTAAAATACAAAAAAAACACTCAAACTTTATAAAATGAAGACTGTTGTAGCGAGCTACGCACCAAAATTTCTTAACTGCACACCAAATTAAAATATAGCTTTAAAAGTTTTCGTAAGCCGCAGCGCCGCACCGTTTTGAACATCATATTGTAACCAACACAGCAGACCGAAAACAAATATCCTCAACATCTAAACCTCCGCTATGTTGAGGCACGTTCGCTGGTTTGTACGAAGACAGTGCCATTGTCTTTCGATCCTGCAAGTTCTGGTATGGCTCATGTCCTTTCTGATGCTGAAGCTGACTTTTATCGCTTTCAATGATTTGTTTACACTAAAGACGGGGATCATGAGGAACCTCTTCCCCCAACACTTGTGGTGAGTGGTTTTAGAATTGTTTTTAGTTTCTCTGTCATATAAATCTAGGGATGGCGTGAGGTGGAGATCTAGGGATGGCGTGGGGTGAAGATCTAGGGATGGTGTGGGGTGGAGATCTAGGGGGGATCTATGGATGGCGTGGGGTGGAGATCTAGGGATGGTGTGGGGTGGAGATCTAGGGATGGCGTGGGGTGGAGATCTAGGGATGGTGTGGGGTGGAGATCTAGGGGAGGGGGGATCTAGGGATGGTGTGGGGTGGAGATCTAGGGATGGCGTGGGGTGGAGATCTAGGGATGTCGTGGGGTGGAGATCTAGGGATGGCGTGGGGTGGAGATCTAGGGATGTCGTGGGGTGGAGATCTAGGGATGGCGTGGGGTGGAGATCTAGGGATTGTGTGGGGTGGAGATCTAGGGGAGGGGGGATCTAGGGATGGTGTGGGGTGGAGATCTAGGGATGGCGTGGGGTGGAGATCTAGGGATGGCGTGGGGTGGAGATCTAGGGATGGCGTGGGGTGGAGATCTAGGGATGGCGTGGGGTGGAGATCTAGGGATGGTGTGGTAGGGTTGAGATCTAGGGATGGCGTGGGGTGGAGATCTAGGGATGGCGTGGGGTGGAGATCTAGGGATGGTGTGGTAGGGTGGAGATCTTGGGATGGCGTGGTCGGGTGGAGATCTAGGGATGGCGTGGGGTGGAGATCTAGGGATGGCGTGGTCGGGTGGAGATCTAGGGATGGTGTGGGGTGGAGATCTAGGGATGGCGTGGGGTGGAGATCTAGGGATGGTGTGGTAGGGTGGAGATCTTGGGATGGCGTGGTCGGGTGGAGATCTAGGGATGGCGTGGGGTGGAGATCTAGGGATGGCGTGGTCGGGTGGAGATCTAGGGATGGTGTGGTAGGGTGGAGATCTTGGGATGGCGTGGTCGGGTGGAGATCTAGGGATGGCGTGGGGTGGAGATCTAGGGATGGTGTGGGGTGGAGATCTAGGGATGGCGTGGGGTGGAGATCTAGGGATGGCGTGGGGTGGAGATCTAGGGATGGTGTGGTAGGGTGGAGATCTTGGGATGGCGTGGTCGGGTGGAGATCTAGGGATGGCGTGGGGTGGAGATCTAGGGATGGCGTGGTCGGGTGGAGATCTAGGGATGGTGTGGTAGGGTGGAGATCTAGGGATGGCGTGGTCGGGTGGAGATCTAGGGATGGCGTGGTCGGGTGGAGATCTAGGGATGGTGTGGTAGGGTGGAGATCTTGGGATGGCGTGGGGTGGAGATCTAGGGATGGCGTGGTCGGGTGGAGATCTAGGGATGGTGTGGTAGGGTGGAGATCTAGGGATGGCGTGGTCGGGTGGAGATCTAGGGATGGCGTGGGGTGGAGATCTAGGGATGGCGTGGTCGGGTGGAGATCTAGGGATGGTGTGGTAGGGTGGAGATCTAGGGATGGCGTGGTCGGGTGGAGATCTAGGGATGGCGTGGTCGGGTGGAGATCTAGGGATGGTGTGGTAGGGTGGAGATCTAGGGATGGCGTGGTCGGGTGGAGATCTAGGGATGGCGTGGTCGGGTGGAGATCGAGGGATGGTGTGGTAGGGTGGAGATCTAGGGATGGCGTGGTCGGGTGGAGATCTAGGGATGGCGTGGTAGGGCGCTAACACGAAAGTCTTGAGTTTAGTTCTCGGTTCGGACTTGAGTTTTCCGAGTCAACTCAGCTCTGATGGGTACCTGATTCACCTCAAGGATGGTAACGGTTACATTAGGCCTGAAAGAGGGACTTATCATAAAGACCTAGTATCGAAGAAATATTTTCTAAATGTAGTGTATTATAGAAACATACACATACTTATCATGAACAGTGAATATCGAAGAAAGCTGATATTAGTATTGCTACAACTTTAGATATAGCCTTAACCTTAACCCTTGGACGGCTTGGCCTTGCGGTAGAGCGTTAGACTACTTACCCGAGTTCGAATCCGAGTTCAAGTCAGTAGCACGTCCTTGAGTCCACCCAGCTCTAATGGGTACCTAACTCACATTAGGGAAAGTAAAGGTGGCTGGGCATAGTGTAGACCACATTATCCCTTCACATGCCGAGGTCAAGATACATATGAACTCTACTTTATCTGCCCAATGGATCGCTAAGTCTAAAAAGAATCTTTACTTTTTTTTTTTTTACTTTACTAGGCTTAGCTATATCCCTCACTATAACCCAACTCAAACGTAAATAGTAATACCAGGATATACTATGGACCATTTTAGTGGAATTAGTAACGTCTGTTTTAATACTGCTACACATATTAGTGACACACCTCACTAAATGACCCCACCCCACGACTCCCCCCCCCCCCACCCAGGTACATCCCCAGTATTCTGAAAGCGCCACCCGTCAGGTACCCGGAGGACAGCCTGACCCAGGTGGTGATAGACACGGCAGACGTGTGCGGTGACCTTGGCCGGTACGACGCCCTCATGATGGTTCACACGGCCAACGCCCACTTTGAACACCGCCAGAGTTACCGCGACACGTATGGGAACGAGGCCTTCACGAGCCCGTACAGGATTAAGGTAGGTGTGGCCAATGGCGGATGAGGGGTACTGGAGGGAGAGGAACGGGGGGGGGGGGATTTAGAGGCTCTTTTTTAGAGTGAGTGGTTTCGTTTTCAACTTGTGTGATGTGTGCCCGTCTTAAAGCATTGAATTTTGGAATCAGTTTTGCTATATTGTTTGACTCAAACCAGAGGCGTAGCGAGGGGATTGGGGGGGGGGTGGACCGCACCGGGTGACACCATTTAGGGGGTTGACACCAAGGCAAAAAATAGCAAAATATAGAGAGAAAAACTTGAGCGGGGGTGCAAATCGAAAGTTTGAGGGGGGGGGGGGCAAATTGAAACTTTGAGGGGGGATGCAAATCGGAAATTTGAAAGTTTATCCCCGGGAAGGGTCGCTACGCCTCTGGGGGGGGGGGGGGGTGACACCATTAAGTGCTGAACCGGGTGACACCCGACCTCGCTACGCCATGATAAAAATTCCCAGTTTTACTACACGAATACAGCTGTTTGTACTCTCCCCCCCCCCTCCATCTCCTTGACAACATCAGATGGTGTTTTTCATGGGACTGCCAGAGGACCAGACCTTAAGTCCCCGGCTGGTTGAGGAGAACTCCCTTCATGGCGACACGGTACAGGGCAACTTCGTGGACACGTACCAGAACCTGACATACAAGGCTGTCATGGCATTCCGGTACTGTTGCCTTTTGTCCATCCGGTAGTGATGGCGATTGTCATTTCGTTACTGTTGTCTGCTGTCATTTTGGTACTATTGTATTGCCATTTCGACACTGTTGTCTATTGTAGTTGCGGCAGTTTTGTCTCTTGGCATTCGGGCATTTTTATCGCTTGTCATTTTGTTAGTGTTGTTTCTGGTTTACAGTTACACGTGGTTCAATTATGTTGTTCATTGATGTAGCGGTAAAATTGTTCAGAGCCTGTGTTGGCTAAACTTCCTACCTTAGCCTTAACCCTACTTTCAACTTAAGCCTAAAACTCATTATTTACATTTTCAACAAACTTTACCTATGTTGTCCTACCGGCATGTGTATAAGGACCCTTTTAGTAGATATTTAGTACATGTAGACAACGTCTTCTTTTCGTATGTGTTCCTTTAAATAATAGACTTGTGATAGTTATGGGTGTCCTTAAATCCCTCAATGTGTGTTACACAGATGGGTGTCCAAAAATTGCAAGAACGTCAAGCTTGTTTTGAAGATGGACGATGACGTCATATTGGATGTGCATCGATTTTTCGAGGTCACTCGTTCGCTGTCTTTAATTAATTTACTATAAGTAATTGCATATACTTTTATAGTAATTTGTTAACTAAGAAAACGTTGCCTTCGGTAAAAGTCAGTTTATAATTTGAACTCTCACCGTGTCGCGGTACAGACAATACAATCAATCCACAGTGAGCTTCAAATTTTTTGTTGAGGAATTTTAACTCCCCCTCTCAAACCAACAAGACATCATCTACTGCACCTACAATACTGAGCTTATTTGACCTGTCCAGGAGTTTAAGCCCCCACCCCCTTACCAACAAGACATCATCTACTGACCTTCAATTCTGAGCTTATTCCCCCTGTCCAGGAGTTTAAACTCCCGGCCCCCTACCAACAAGAGATCTACTGCACCTACAATGCTGAGCTTATTTCCCCGTCCAGGAGTTTAAGCCCACGCCCCCTTACCAACAAGACACCATCTTCTGCCACCTACAATCATAAGCTTATTCCCCCTGTCCAGGAGTTTAAGCTCCCGTCCCCCTACCAACAATACATCATTTACTGCACCGAAATTCTGAGCTTATTTCCCATGTCCAGGAGTTTAAGCTCCCACCCCCCTACCAACAAGACATCATCTACTGCACCTACAATGCTGAGCTTATTTCTCCTGTGCAGGAGTTTAAGCTCCCGTCCCCCTACCCACAAGACATCATCTACTACACCTACAATGCTGAGCTTATTTCTCCGTCCAGGAGTTTAAGCTCCCGTCCCCCTACCCACAAGACATCATCTACTGCACCTACAATGCTGAGCTTATTTCTCCTGTGCAGGAGTTTAAGCTCCCGTCCCCCTACCCACAAGACATCATCTACTGCACCTACAATGCTGAGCTTATTTCTCCTGTGCAGGAGTTTAAGCTCCCGCCCCCCTACCAACAAGACACCATCTTCTGCCACCTATGGAAGAACGCGGAGGTCGAGAGAAAGGGCAAGTGGGGTATCTCTTACGACGAGTACGCCAGCGACTGGTACCCAGCCTACTGCAGCGGCTTCTTCGTCGTCATCATGCCAACTCTCATGGACGACGTGTACCAGGTAGCAGAGGGGTTGTCACTGGCACTACGGTGTCGAGATTCTATGTTAGGCTGAAAAATATCCGCACCGTGTCGGGATTCTATGTTAGCCTGAAAAATACATCCGCATCGTGTCGATATTCTTTCAATGTTAGGCTGAAAAACCTCAGCATGGTATCGGATTCCTATACTACAACACTAAGTCGTGTTTGTTAGTTGTTTTTTTTCCCCTGCACAGTGGTAATGTCTATTGTGGTGTAACGTCTGTTGTCCAATGCGTGTTTTTGTTCGGGTTTTTCTTGGGTAATCGACATGCCTCTATTGGGGTATTCTCAGGACTGATAGTCCACACATGCAAAGTAGTAGAGATTTTGTATGACCTCAACTTAAAAACGGATTGTGGGGTCAACACTATGCCCGTCGTACATTGATTTGTCCGATTTGGCCTTAAGAATTTTACCAAAATAGCTGAGGTGATTTGAAAAAAAAAAAAATAAGCGGAGTTATTGTATTTAGTTTATTTGTCAGTGTCTCTAATAGTATCCTAACCGTAGGCGTCGTTCATCTAATCCTAATTCTGTTTTTTTTTTAACTTATTCCCTAGCCTTAATTAATTGAATTCTGCCCCAAATGGCGATAGCTGTATTACTATTACTCTCTATGTCTTACCTCGGTTTTTAGAGGATCAATTTACAGTAGTCAAAGATCATTCTAACACTAGAGACAAGTCGGACTTTCATCACAGTGTAGTAGTCTCGATATGTTCTTTGTAATCTTCATCACAGTGTAGTAGTTTCGATCTGATCTTTGTAATCTTCATCACAGTGTAGTTTCGATCTGTTCATTGTAACCTTCATAACAGTGTAGTAGTTTCGATCTGTTCTTTGTAATCTTGCATGGCTACACATATCCCCCCCCCCCAAAATACATCTAAGGCGTCACAAAATTGTCCCCCACCGTACATCGCCGCACCCTCCGTTCCCCAGGCGGCCAAGACCACGCCCTTCCTGTGGCTGGATGACGTGTACATCTACGGCGTGGTCAGGCAGGAGCTGCACTACATCCAGATCATCAACCTGGACCAGGTGGCCTTCAGGGAGCGGTACTACCACAGCTGCAACAAGGACTACGGCTACAGGTGCTAGCGTGGTGTTGGTAAACTGATGACAGACTAGCTACATGAGTTAGTAAAGTGAGCAGAGTTTCTTCCAGACATCTCTTCGGGGGGGGGGGGGGGGGGGGGCGACACAACCCCCCCCCCCCCCCCAGGGAGAAAGTCTACCGCCCCCCTCCCCCCCCCCCTCCCGAACGAAATGGAATTTATGTAAAAAACATATACTTTTACCATTGCCGCCCCCAGGAAAATGTTGACCGCCCCCCCCCCCCCCCCACCCCAAAAATATCAAGTGCCCCCCCCCCCCACCCTTTAGAAAAAAGTCTGGAAGAAACACTGAAATTGAGGTCAATAAAACATGCTTGTTTGTGCTCTGTTCAAAGAAAAACTAGACAAATGTGCGTGATACGGAAAAAAGGTCGCCATAAACGGAATGCCGATTTCGACAAAAGGCCGATATGGGCAAAAGGCCGACAGGAAATAAGGTCGACAAATGTAGGTCTTTTGAATGTCGTGCCTTTTGTCCTACTCCCCCAAATAAGTTTTCGATATGGTGGTCAGTTTGATGAAAGACTAAACACTTGAGGTGTATGCGATGTGGTCGTCAATATAAGACGGATTCGGATATTTTGGTAAATTAGATTTGGGTTGTTGGGGTCACTTAGTTGAAGGGAGAATCGTGGTGTTGTGGGTCAAGTAGAAGGTATACGTCTTGTGATGTTGGGGTCAACTAGAAGTTATACATCTTGTGATATTGGAGTCAATTAAACTAGTGACGCTTTTTGGATGCCAGGATCAATGAGATTCTTACAATACGCATGGCAATTTGTTGCATATTTTAAATTCATATTTCCCCAGATGTAAGTACTGGGCCACGGTGGTCGGAGACTCCACGCCGTTTGTTCCCACCATGCTAAAGCTGCGGGCAGACAGGGTTCGAGTCCTGGAACTCAACGCCACTGGCACCGTGCCTAGCCGCGTGTACACCCCGCCCAACATGATCGGTGACCTTGGCCTTCAGATGTCAGAGGTCAACCTCAGCTCGACGCAAGCCGTGTGAGTCAGGGGAGACACGTCAGACGGTTCGCTGTGTATCTGGCAGATGACGGAAATAATTATTGTGTAGATGATTTAATTAAATGAAATAGTTTTCTGAAAGTATAACATCAAACCTTACTATAATGATTGTTTATACTTTTGTATAATAAAAGTTTTATATTTCTGCAATAAAAAATATAAGTTTATTATATAGAAAATATTATATAGAAATGTGTTCAGATTTCAATTAAATGTGTCTTGCTATTTTAAAAATTAATATTCGTTGAAGTAATTATTAGGGGGTCATCGAGATAATTCAGATTTAATATCAAGATTAATAATTACAATTGTACTACTATTGTAAAAAAATAGATCTATTTTTTTTTAATCTAAGACGAATTGTAATTTTTTTATGAATCGATTGTGACAATTAAACATGTTTCATAATGTGTACAACATCTAAATAAACTGAAGCCATACATTCCTGTGAATTATCATTTGTTTCGTTCATTATTCAGACTTCAATTATAAGTTTTAATCTTTACAAGTTTAAAATGTATTGCCAGCGTCAAAGCATTTACTTTCAGTTAAATATTGCATGTCAAGATTAAATTTAAGTTCTTGTTCAAATGATATATATATATATATATATATATATATATATATATATATATATATATATATATATACATAGTTGTTTCTAAGCTAGTAAATTGATGTGGGTAAACAATCAGGAAGTAAAGCCACAAAGTTACCTGTGTCATATTACCTCCCCAGGTACGTGCTGGACTACGAGTGTACCAATACAGGGGTCAGTGACAAGCTAATGACTGACAGCCGTATGTCATTCCCCTCTGGCCACGCCTCCACCTCAGTCTACAGTGCGATTTTTGTCGTGGTGAGTACCTCGTATGCAATGAACTTTTTGTAACACTAGTTTATGTTTGAGTTTTTAATATCAATTCCCATTTGTGCACAAGACACATGGAGCAGATGAAGTAGAGTTCTTTTCATTCGGAGACCTCGGCATATGAAGTGATAGACTGACCAGAACCATTCCCAACAGCCTTTACTTTTCCTAAGGTGTACACAAGGACGTTCTATTGATTTAAAACCAGATTCGAACTAGGGATTAGCGCTCAACCACTAGGCCACGCACCCCTTATATATATATATATATATATATATATATATATATATATATATATATATATATATATATTCTTATTTATTTATTTATATCGCAATTCAGTTGTTTTGAATGATGGCGTTTTAAGTTGTATAATCAATTGGATTTACAATAAGTAACTTTACTTTTTTTAAATGACACCAAAATGATAATTTGTATTCTGTCTTGCCCAGCTCTACCTACAGATGAGGATGCAGCTGAAGATCTCCCACCTGCTGCGGCCGGTGCTCCAGATGGGGATCCTGATTCCAGCCACGCTCTGCTGCGTCTCTAGGGTGACTGACCACAAACATTTCGCCACGGACGTTCTGGCCGGCGCCTGTCTGGGATCGGTTCTAGCCTGGCTGGTGGTGAGTTGGGTTTGAGATTTGGGACAGACAGACGTGAAGACAGACTTAGATACAGACAGACGTGAAGACAGACCTAGGTACTGACAGACGTGACGACAGACCTAGGTACTGACAGACGTGACGACAGACCTAGGTACAGACAGACGTGACGACAGACCTAGGTACAGACAGACGTGGTGACAGGCTTAGATACAGACTTAGATACAGACCTAGATATAGATTTAGATATATTCTTAGATTTAGACTTAGATACTGTCTTAGATACAAACTTAGATAAAGATTTAAAAGCAAACATAGATGCAGATTGTGATGCATACTTAGATAGACTTGGATACAGACTTGAACGCAGACAGATACAGCCATAGACGCAGAGTTAGATAGATTTAGATACAGAATTGAGACTTACTCAAACAGAGACATGGGTACAGACTTAGACATATACTTAAAGTCATACTTAGACAATATGTAGACATACTTAAACACATCTTTAAACACATCTTTAAACACAGACTTTACGGCTTAGGTAGCGGCATATTTAGAAGCAAACTTCGAGAGACTTAACGACAGATATACTTAGTCCTCTTTGCTCCTTATGTAACATAGGGCCTCCACCATTTCTTTCCATTTTGTCCGATTCCCGGCTATTAATTTTTGGCGAAGGATTAGATATACAATTAATATTTACCTATAAATCACCATCATTTTTTTTTAATATACACATTTTCTAAATCAATTTCTGTGTTACAAAAGTGAGAAGTGAAACCTCAACATATCTTGTGAAAAAAAAAATACATTACACCTAACCTCACCCAAATTAACATTTTTCTATTTTGTTCCCCTTTTCCAGTTCACCAAATTAGGTCAAAGGTTAATCCCAAGCTCGCCTTCAGAAAAACCCCGCCTGCCTAGGGCGACCTCCATAGAATCCGAACCCCAGACGCCGACGCCCCTGCTCCGTCCAGAGCGCCTCATCATCCAGAACTCCTACAGAAACTCTACTGTACCATGCTCGAAGGAGGATTTCATGAACAAAGTCTAAACATCGGAATCGCTCCAAAGTTGTAGTTCGTTGAACTCGCGAAGCGGGAACACGCTAGACTGAATGAAAGACTTAGTGCTTAAAACTACGCTGGCTGACCGTTAAACTGACCAGTGGATTGACCTTATGTTGTAACGGTTGACCTGTAATTTTTAAAAAACTGGTTATGAAGAGGTCACGTAATGGCCGCTGACATCCATCCGTGGATATTTTTAGCTAACTAGGTCATCGACCAAAGAAGGGGAAATAACTGTGTTAATTTGTTTAGGTTGCTAAAAAAATTGTAAATAATTAATTATACTTGTAACAGTAGGTAATAAAAATGTGTATTCGTTATGTAAATTGCATGATTTCCATATGTAATTTAACACGCTAAGTTATAACTTCATGTTTAGACGATAAAATATACACCGTACAATGCAAAACACTCCTTGTATAAGATTTTGTTGTGTTCTTTTTGTGATGCGCTTCACATTCCATCTACACGATAGCATAATAAATCGCCTTCCTTAGTCGTAGGCTAAGTATTACCTGTTAATGGATTCATAGGGTGACCGGAAAGATGCGCAACGGAAAAATGCGCACAAAAAAGTGCGCCAATGTATTTTTGTTATCTTAAATCGAGCATTTATAGACATTAACAAAGAACGACCATATGTACATTGTAGCAAAATAAAACATTTTTTCCACGAAATAGGTCAAAATTAAAATGTAGTATTATAATTAATTTGTATCTGAATAATTTTCTGTTGGCGCATTTTTCCGTATCGCAGTTTTCCGTTGCGCGGTTTACCGATTGCCCATATTTCTGGGATCCGAATCATAGTTACCTGGTATAATGCCAAGAGCTACCTTTTAATTGACTCTTAGCAACCTGCCAAGAATTACCTTCTAATGGGTTCATAATTACTTGAATGCTAAGATTTACTTGCTGTTGAAGTCATAGTTAACTAGTTACATGCTAATAGTTACTTAGAGTTACTAACTTCTTTGTGAATACTTTCAGTAAAAGGCAAGTCTTGTTTGTAGAAATTGTAATCACAAACGATTTCAAATGTTAAAATTTTGAACAACAAATGGGAAACCTGTAGATTTAAGGTACAACAAATTGTCATGGTAGCATTCATATCAACCATTTTTATTTTTATTTTATTTTAAATAGACTTTGATAAAGATCTCAATACATTTTAGTTCTATTAAATATTTTTTGTAGCTTTTCTTTTTTGTAAGGACATTTTTTTAAATAACTAATTAGCCTAATTTAAAGACAAATTTATTTCTACTATAACAAAAGACTAATTTTTTCTTTGATAATTAAAATAGCAAAATAATGTAGTTTTTGTAAGGGTAATAATTTTACTTATAAACTTACAGCTATTTCTTTTACCAAAGGCCCAAAGGTTGTACCCCAAAGAATCTTTCAATTAACAGTTTGAAAAAATCTATTAGTCGCAGATAATAGCTACAATTTAAGATAATGACATTTGATTGATGTTTTTAAATTTTTCATTAGACTGGTTATCAATTTTAGAAAACACAAACTCGTTAAATAAATGCATTCCTTCTGTAAATACTGTATATTTATTGTATGTCCACTGCTTATGTGCAGTCTGTAAGTTAATACTTGCAACAGATGTAGTGGATCTAGATTGATTTGTAACTTAATTAAATAAAAAAGAAATTGAAAGCAATGTTTTGAGTTTTCTTACTGAGTTCTTAAACCTGGTTTTTTTAAGTCGTCGCAAAGGTGTGTACCTGAAGGGGGATGAACAGGGTTTCTTTCAAATATTTTTTTCCGGTAGGTAATTAAATCTTCCAAGGGGGTCGAATTTAAAATGCCCGAGGGTGTGATGGGCTGGAGAGGATGCTGGTTAAAGTACATATATATATATATATATATATATATATATATATATATATATATATATATATATATATATATATATATATATATATATATATATTAAAGTATATATTTTCTATATAAATTATATTTATTTTCTATTTCCTTCGAGGTGGGGGGGGGGGGCAGTAATACAATTACATATAATACAATATTTTTTTAGTCTGTAAGTTTAAATATCTATTTAAATAGTGATTCAAAATTATGTGGAAGGTTGAGAGAGGGTGGGGAAAGGTCTTTAAAAGAATATTAGAATTTATCTATTTTTAATTTCAAAACATTTATTTGCCTTTTAAAACAAACACATCAACATATTTTACTTAAATTCAAAACATCAAATGAAAACAAAGGATTTTTGCAAAAGTACATGATGAATATTTAAATGTAAAATAAGGGTGTTGGAATCCCGTGCTGACGGGGGGGGGGGGGGGAGTGGGAGAGAACTCGTTGGAATAAAAAAAAGTTTTGAATAAAAATAGTTTTTTTTTTTTTTTTTTTTTTTTTTTTTTAAAGTTTTCAAGCTTATTCCAGAAGCTTCAATTGAAAGCAAAATATTATCTTTAACATATGATATGGAAGCAGACAAATAATCCTAATCAAAGTTTTCCAAGATCTATTACTAACATAAAATGCTATTTTAATATGTGCTTTAGGGATAAGGCACACAGAACTTGGTATGATGAAAATTTTTGTATCCACGATGAAACTTGTATTGTAATGTACGAAGTGTAAGATGGAATGCATCTTGCTTTACAGCAAGAAATATATTTTGTTCCTAAACTACAGTAAAAAAACCAGTTTTAGCTAAGAAAAATTATTAGAAAACAAAAATACAATTAATAGGGAATGAATATTTTTTCTTTTTGAAAAACTAAAAGTATATAATGATTTTTACATAAAAGTAGTCTAAAATATAAAATTGGATATATGAAGCAATAAAGGAAGGCAAAATTAGAAATGGATCAGTTAACATATTACTATGCTACAAGGATGGCGCCGAGACATCAGAACAGCAACAAGTGATGCTGTTTCTAAGATTATTTTGTTGACTAAGTAATAAATGAAACACCACAGTAAAATTAAGCTGATTCTTGTTTGGGACAAGGAGACATGCCAACTAGGAGAAGGTATGATAGTTGGGCTGGAAGTATAAAGGAATGTAATTGAAACCCACACAGCTTGTTACCTTGCCTATTGGTGCATTTTTTTTTGCACAATAATTTTAAGCATTAAATTTATGACAAGGTATGAGACAAAGCTAGATCTATGTAGTCTTTAATATTTGTATTTACATATTTTAAAAGAAGAAATAATTATGGCAGTCAAAGATGTCTGTTGGCAGGACCAATTAGCTGAACAGGTTGAAGAAAAAAACAGCTGAATCTGACACACAGGTAAACATCCAGAATGCAAGTCTAAATGTCTTTGACAACAATCATTTTACATCCTTTTAAAATATTTGAGTAGACAAGCTCATCCCTAAATGTAAAGTTATAACTAGGCTACTAAAAACTGTCTAATTATGTTGCTCTGACCGTCTCCACATAGTGAATTAGCCTAGATCATCATCTTGGATGTTGCTAATGATACGTTTAGGTGTGCGTGTTCTGGTAATTAGAATAGCCAAGCTGCATTTAATAAAAATAGTTATTATTATTATTATTAACAGTATAATAAAAATAGTTTTTTTTTTTTTTTTTTTTGGCGTTTAATATTGTTCCTTCCACAAGTGGATAGGTTGCATGTTAAAAAATTACAATGTGATACATAGTATAACATTAAAAGATTTACAATGTCTTAATATTCCTTCTGATTTCTCTGTTCCCTGTTTCTTTGTTCCTATTTCTTGGTTCCATTTGTTTCTTTCTTGATTTTGTTTCCGGTTTGCTATGACATAAAGTACAGGACAGTACAAACATGATCGCTTCTCTGTTTTTTGGCCTTTCTTCTTTTGCTTGATACGCACTTGGTTTGATAGTGGTTTATTCTTTGTTGGTAGTTGTACTTGGTGAGAGTGAGTTTGGTGTCTTGTCGTTGATGGTGAAGTTGGTCGAATGGTGTAGAACTTGCGTTGAGGTAAGGCATGATGCGCATGGTGGTAGAGTTGTTCGATGAATTGAAGCTTGGGGAGATGAGGTGGGTTCTTGTGTTGGGAGATCTTTCGAGGTGAGTTGCTTTGAAGTATTGTTCATTGAGGTTTGGAGAGGAGTAGAGTTGTGACGTAGTCGAGTGATTGAGTTGGGCGAGGTGACGTTGAAGAGTGAAGTTTGCTGGTGTTGCTGAGTCGATGGTTTTGAGCTTGGTGAAGTGATGAGGTGGGCGAGGTAGAGCTGTTGGCGAATGTTTATTTTGAGTAGATGATTTTGAGAGATGGTTAGTTGATTTGCTAGTGTTTTGACGGAAGCTTCCCACCTAAGATTTCTCCTAGGTGGGTGTCGTCAGAATGTTAGTGAGTTTGTTGGGAGCGAGGTAGTTGCGTTTGACGTAGTAGATGAGTTCGATTTCTTGAGCGAGGTAGTTGCGTTTGACGTAGTAGATCGCTTCTCGGCCTTTTGGCTAAGATCAAAGTGTAGTATCTGTTATGGATCTACACGGATCTTAGCCATTTGGTTGGTCAGCCCTTTTTAGGGCTGGCTGCCGGGGTCGAGAGGCGGTCAAACCTACTACTCTAACTCACGCAAATCTCGCAAACGACCGCTGTGGGGTTGCTCCCACACATCCCTCGAACGCACACGCTCTCGAGATGAGTCACCCAGTACTTGTATTGGGTGGCTTCAAATGTACGAGTGGCTAACTTTTCAATCTTTTATTTTTCAGCCTGACGACACCCATCTAGGAGAAATCTTAGGTGGGAGGTCCGTCACAATCGCCAAACAATCGAACTCATAATAAAAATAGTTAATTGAATAACTTAATAAAATAAATTAGATATTGAAATTGCTAGCATAAGCAATAGTATTTATATAAATACGAATAAAATACAGTTACGGTGCCTCATTTCCAATTATAGTTTTACATACGACATACAAACGTTTTTATTTATAAAGCTTATATTAATGTTTATTGACTTTGTATGTTTTTAAGTATTTAGAAAACTTTTTCCTTTAGTGCGGTGGTTTACTCTTCTTTTTTTATTTAATTGACTAATTTAACTCTTTTTGCATTTTTTCCCTTTTCTTCTGTTACTTGTTATAAGGGGGACAATCAACGCTTCCGCTAGCTTTTAATTTATCTAAATGTAATTTAATCGTTTAAAAAATTATTTTACATTGTTAAAAACTAGATTAAAACTCAGACTTTAATAACTGGCAAAGATTTCAGATTCACCCCTTTAGACAGAGCTCAGATTAAAAACATGCAGGTCTGCCGTTGTTCAAGCTTGCGTAAAATTAACAATTAAAAAAAAAAAAAAAATTGATTGTGCGCAGGTGCTCATTATAAATTTTTTTTTTTTAAGTGAAAGAAGGAGACAGTTAGATCAAAATATTTTGGGAACATGCTCACTTTATTTATTTTTAAAAAATAGAGAATGAAGGAGACAGATCCATATTTTTGGGTACTCAAGCTAAATAATATTTTAGTGTAGGACTGAAGTCAGCAGGAAACATAACCCGGTAAACATTTTAAACTTTAGTATAACCACGGTTTGTTCCCTTGATAGTATCTAACTATCCTGACGTCTCTCTGGTGATTGACGGCCTAAAGTGGAAGTTAAACTAGGTAGTAGCGTAGCGAGGGGGGCCGGGGGGGACATATGTCCCCGGGCGCCGACCTTAGGGGGCGCCAAAATGGGTTGGAAAGATAAATTGAGAGGTTGTAAATCAAAAGTTTGAGGGCGGGGGGGAGGTGCAAATCGAAATCTCGAGGGGGGGGGTGCAAATCGAAAAGTTTGTCCCCGGGCGCCGGGAAGGGTCCCTACGCCTCTGAAACTAGGGTTTCTTTCCGATATTTTTCTCCGGGGGAGGGTAATTTGAAATTTCTCTAGGTCTAGGGCAGGGGTCGGCAACCTTTTGAAGCGGAAGAGCCAAAAGTTTCAATTTTCAAAATTTCCCTGGTTTTAAAGAGCCACTAACATTTTTTTTATTTCAAATATTTTATTTTTTTATTAAGATTATTAGTGTTGGTTCGAGGAGCTGGAGAGCCGCATCTTGATATCAAAAGAGCCGCATGCGGCTCGCGAGCCGCAGGTTTCCGACCCCTGGTCTAGGGGGCACTGGTAAAAGTATATATTTACTATATAAAGTATGTATTTTGTCTATAACGTCTAGGGATGGGGGGGGGGACGTGTTCCAGGGAGGGGGGGGGTTCTGCCCCGAAATAAACACTGTTGATTGCTGACCTAGCTTTTGCCATACGAATTGTTGCTGATTCTATTCCAGCAAGCTCAGTGGGAATGGGTCTAGTATTTATAGAGGCAATATTGGGAATTATATTTTCATGAGTCTTTTTATCAATATGTTAACACCATAAGAATAAATAAAATATGTAGTAATTGGAGGAATGTTTTAAATGTTCTCACATGTTCTGTGAATGTTATAAATGTTGCGACATATTCTACGAGAGTTTTAAATGTTGCGACATGTTCTGGGAATGTTTTAAATGTTGCGACATATTCTACGAGAGTTTTAAATGTTGCGACATGTTCTGGGAATGTTTTAAATGATGCGACATGTTCTGGGAATGTTTTACATTTGTGACATGTTCTGGAAATGTTTTAAATGATGCGACATGTTCTGAGAATGTTCAAAATGTTGCGACATGTTCTGGGAATATTTTAAATGTTGCGACATGTTCTGGGAATATTTTAAATGTTGCGACATGTTCTGGGAATGTTTTAAATGTTGCGACATGTTCTGGGAATGTTTTACATTTGCGATATGTTCTGGGAATGTTTTACATTTGCGATATGTTCTGGGAATGTTTTACAATTGCGATATGTCCTGGGAATGTTTAACATTTGCGATATGTTCTGGGAATGTTTTACATTTGCGACATGTTCTGTGAATGTTTTAAATGATGCGACATGTTCTGGGAATGATTTACATTTGCGACATGTTCTGGGAATGTTTTAAATGATGCGACTTGTTTTGGGAATGTTTTACATTTGCGATATGTTCTGGGAATGTTTTACATTTGCGATATGTTCTGGGAATGTTTTACATTTGCGATATGTTCTGGGAATGTTTTACATTTGCGATATGTTCTGGGAATGTTTTACATTTGCGACATGTTCTGTGAATGTTTTAAATGATGCGACATGTTCTGGGAATGATTAACATTTGAGACATGTTCTGGGAATGTTTTAAATGATGCGACTTGTTTTGGGAATGTTTTACATTTGCGATATGTTCTGGGAATGTTTTACATTTGCGACATGTTCTGGGAATGTTTTAAATGTTGCGACATGTTCTGATAATGTTCAAAATGTTGCGACATGTTCTGGGAATGTTTTAAATGTTGCGACATGTTCTGGCAATCTTGTCTTATATGTTGCGACATGTTCTGGGAATGTTTTTAATGTTGCGACTTGTTCTGGCAATGTTGTCTTATATGTTGCGACATGTTCTGGGAATGTTTTAAATGATGCGACATGTTCTGGGAATGTTTTACATTTGCGACATGTTCTGGGAATGTTTTAAATGATGCGACATGTTTTGTGAGAGCTTCAAATGTTGCGACATGTTCTATTAGAATTTTGAAAAGCAAATCTTCCATTAAACAAACCATCAAAACCGTGGGCCTGTTTAGATCAGACGATTGAGTTCCTGTGTCAACACAGAACAAACGTGTATACTGAACAAACACATTAAACGTGTGTGCATTACAACACACGGTAGAGATTACTTTAATATTGATCTGATTTCTGTCTTTTTTTCCTTCTTTTTTTTAACGAAGAAAGATTTAGGTGATATGAAAATTATTAAGTACGATTAACATAATTCGAACATAGATCTAGTACGCAAGTTGGAAGTAGTTAAAATACGATTTACCTCGAATGAACAAAGTATCAGAGTAAAAAGGATATCTGCCATGTTTTCAGAGACACGGTAGACAGCAGGATTTCCTCAAACAGAACACAATAAAAACAAGTTCCCTTTCGCATCTGGCGGCCCACGGGGTAGATGAAGTAGAGTTCTCCTGTTTCTGCGCCCTCGACATATGAAGAGATAGTGTTATCATCGCCGTACCTCGTTTTTTCTTTCTCAAAAGTATGTCATGAAGCATGCCTCGACTTTATCCATGGACCCGAACTCGAGACTTCAGGGTTAGCAGTTGTAGGCAGTTGTATTTTTAATATTTTTGGTGATTTAGCTATTTTAGTACTGCATTTACTTTTGCAATCAAAACAAATTATTGTACTTATTACATTGTTTTGTATTCGGCTTACATAGAATTCGATGGCAAGACGATTTTGTGAGCGGTAGCAACAAGTCAACTTGTGAACGGTAGCAACGGGCCAACTTGTGAACGGTAGCCACAGGCCAACTTGTGAACGGTAGCAATGGGCCAACTTTTGAACTGTAGCCACAGGCCAACTTATGAACTGTAGCCACAGGCCAACTTGTGAACGGTAGCAAACATAGCGAACAAATTCTGAAGACATTTCGTCCAATTGGGCTCTACCAGTGAGCGACTCAGCACTATATTATATCTTGTTGACATAAGACCCAGCGGGGCGCCGTACAGCTTTTACTAAAGCTAACAAGCACTAGTTGGAAAGCCAAAAGATCTAGCCCCACCCGTCGCCACCCATACACCATACACCATACACCCATACACCCCCTCCCAGGCTACGATTTCTTAGGAATAGACAACAAAGCAGGAAGACGACCAAATCTTAATCTAGACTAGACTAGTCCTCAAGATATTTGTATATAGTTCACATTCATTTTTGTACATGTGATCTAAAATTATGATTTTCTAAAATAATGTTAGATTTGTTGCGATCATTGAAATTTCGTTTAATCAATATTTCAAGTTTGACCTGTTTATTTTTAATATTTCTTCAATTAAACTTTAAACTTGGTATCATCATCTTCATTCAAGATGAGATAACTCTAACAGTTATTACGGCATAGTCTAATAGACTATTGGGTGATGGTGCATTGGAAAATCAAAGCTCAAAACACGAGTGACAGGAAGAGAAGAGCCAGATGTTGACCATGTATCAGAACCCCCCCCCCCCCCCCCCCCCCGTATTCACACAGTTAATCCCGGCGCCCGGGGACAAACTTTCCGATTTGCATCCCCTCCCCTCGAACTTTTCATTTGCCCCCCCCCCCCCTTACCCTCAAACTTTCGATTTGCACCCCCCCCCCCCCTCGAACTTTTCATTTATACCCCCCTCAAACTTTCAATTTGGCGCCCCCCCCTAAGGTCGGCGCCCGGGGACATGTGTCGTCCCCCCCGCCCCCCTCCCCTCGCTAAGCCTCTGCAGTTAATGGACCCAAGAGACAGGTCGTTACCTGTACAGCTTGGAATCAACAGTGTTGCAGTAGCTGCCGAAAGGAAATCAGAGTTTTTTAATCAGTTTAAAACGACACAATTTTTAACACGTTTTTCTTAACTCAGCTTCGCGTTTGTGGATTTGTGGATTTGTTTGTTTGTTGTTAAAATTGACATCGAAAATTAGCCCACTTCTGATTGCTCTACAGGTCTGAAATTTGGCATGTAGGCTACTTTCGCCTAACAATTTCAGATGCAATCATAAAAACTAGCAATTAGAGACCGTAATTAACTTAATTTAATTACGCCCCAAGGACCATAAAATCGAGGACATGATTTCTAAAGATACCGACAAGACTGGAGGCCTATTGCCACAGTTACTTCGGCCCCAATCGATGTGAGCACGCTGGCCGTGATCGTATAGCGGTTAGTACTTCGCGTTGTGGCCGCGACAACCCAGGTTCGAATCCTGGTCGCTCAAGATTTTTTTTAGTCCGTGTATTTATAAACACTTAGTCAAGTCATACTTAATCAAGTCATTAGATAAAGTAGAAAATAAGCTATATAAAAAACTTTTTTAAAAACCACGTTTTTCATGTGAAGCAACGGACTAAAAAGGAGAAAATAAAATACTTAAAAAAAACTTTTTAAAAAACCACGTTTTTCTTGTGGACTAAAAAGTAGAAAATAAATTTTTCTTTTGTGCTTCCTCGAGCTGTGCAGGTTCTTGTGATGACTGACAAAAAACGTGGGTCGGGCAGATGGGTCGGGAAATTTGATGGTGAACGTACCCACGTTTTTTGTCAGTCATCACAAGAACCTGCACAGCTCGAGGAAGCACAAAAGAAAAATTTATTTTCTACTTTTTAGTCCACAAGAAAAACGTGGTTTTTTAAAAAGTTTTTTTTAAGTATTTTATTAAACCTTAGACATGGGCTTATCTTTGTTTTGCGTGCATAACTATTTAACCAGTTTATTCACATCTTGTGAGAGAAGTAGTGGTCTCTGTGTGAGAATGGCTACTACATCAGTCCAACTCTACTTCATCTGCACTACAGGACACCTAATGAAGAACCACTTATACTACATTTTTTTAACCCTTTCTCTCACCTACATGCCGTTGTACAACATTCTGAGGATTACCACTATACCACGTACATCTATTTATACCATTTCTAGGACGAAATTGGATTAATATGATAGTCACGTGGGTTGGATAATATGATAGTCACATGATTTGGTTAATAGTTACGTGGGTTGGTAAATATGATAGTCACGTGGGGTGGTTAATATGATAGTCAGGTGGGGTGGTTAATATGATAGTCAGGTGGGGTGGTTAATATGATAGTCAGATGATTGGTTAATATGATAGTCACGTAGGTTGGTTAATATGATAGTCACGTGTGTTGGTTAATATGATAGTCACATGGGTTGGTTAATATGATAGTCACGTGGGTTGGTTAATATAATAGTCACGTGGGTTGGTTAATATGATAGTCACGTGGGTTGGTTAATATGATAGTCACGTGATTGGTTAATATGATAGTCACGTGTGTTGGTTAATATGATAGTCACGTTGGTTGGTTAATATGAAAGTCACGTGAGTTGGTTAATATAATTGTCAGGTGAGCTTGTAAACATGAGAGCCACGAAGTTTGAACAAATGAACTACATATTAATGAGATAATTTTTGCATAATTGTCAATCAACATGGACCAAATCACCAGCGCAAATAATGCGCAATTTGTAACCATAGCAACGGGCACAATCTCTGCAAAAAAAAAGAACAGTTAAATTACATTACAGCTAAATGTAATTTTAATAGGATCGTAACAGTTGTTTAACCATCGTTTTTAAACTATGGCTTTTACAAGCTTTTATATTTCACTTGATTCCTTTGTCGTGCTTTTGCCTTCATCCGTCATGGATCAAAACTTGCGAACGAAATTTTAACAACTTTAACCGAACGCATCTCTTTCAAACTTGCCAAATAGGTCTAGACACTATGACAAAGCTATTAGGCATAAAGTGTTGCTCTAATTTGAAGTTTACTTTATTGTTTTCAAAGTAATTAAATATTTATATAAAATACTAATTATAATATAAAATATACGTAAAAGTGCCATATGTAATTTGTCATACGTTTACACATAAACAACTTAGGGTCTCTATATTATGTATTAAGCATCATACCCTTCCCCTCTCCAAATTACACACATTAGCTTTAAAGTATAATTCTAACATAACAGTGTTGTTTTTTTTGCTGTCAATTATTTAATAGTTCCAACACAAGTTGTCAATGGCATTTATGTAACTTCTTACTTTAATTTAGAATTTTAAAAAAAAAGAACTGAAGAGCAGATTTGCAACCCCCCCCCCCCCCCTCAAGATTTCGATTTGCATCCCCCCCCCCCCCCAAACTTTCGATTTACACCCCTCCCCCCTCGAGATTTCTATTTGCACCCCCCCCCCTCAACCTTTCATGTCCCGGGGACATATGCCCCCCCCCCCCCCCGCCCTCGCTACGCTACTGCTGAACAGATCTATTGTAAAAGTGAATGCAGATATGTGCACATACTTAAGTGGATCTGACTTTCAATTCTAATCAATCCTGGACACTGATGGATAGCATAAATAAACATAATAGAAAAACATCTGCTTTTTAAAGCAATTTATTAATTAAAAGACAACTGAATGTCATACAGGTAATAACACAATATTATAGATAAACACAATAATAACACAATATTATAGATAAACAGTTATTTACATGGGCAGACAGAGTTACTAAAGTTGGACCTCAAATACAAGTTTTCATAAATTGGCAATCAACTGTACTCATAAATTTCAAAGCTTGATTTTTTAAATTTTTACCTAAAATATGAAATGACCCTTCCCATTTTCTTGTCCAGGAATTTAAAAAAATAATCACTCAAGGTTCCATTTTAGCCACTGCTGAGCTTCTACACAAGCAGTGTTTCTTCCAGACTTTTTTCCCCGGGGGGGGGGGGCACTTGAAATTTTCGGGGGGCGGTAGACTTTCTTTCGGGGGGGGGGGGGGGGCGGACACTGTTAAAAGTATATATTTTTTGTTCGGGGGGGGGCGGTAGATTTTTTTTCGGGGGGGGGGGGGGGCTTCGCCGAAGAGATGCCTG